>NW_019264091.1:100918-238643 GCF_002742605.1 Olea europaea var. sylvestris | reverse complement strand
AATGAAATGTTATGATGTGAGCTCTTACCGGATTTTAAAGTTATGCGACGGTATGATATTCTGACACATGTCTTAAAATTATTATTCGGGATTGCACCATTGAATTATGATATCCTACTGAGTATTCCCATGTACTCACCCTTTTCCTACACCTTACAGGTTAGATCGGGTCGTGTCGGAGCGTGATAGTTCGATGGTGTGGTTGTGCCTGCTTTTGCTGATGAAAATCTTGATTTCAACGAGTAATTTTATTTCTTGTCATAGTCATTTATTTTGAAAACTGATTTATCGTTTGTGATTATTTGTTACATGAATATTTTTAAATTATGCTTCTATTTAAAGTCTGAATTAAAATTGTGTTATTTTGCTTTGATCTCCGTGCTTGCATGAAGAAAAATTAGGAATCTCGACTTCTTTAAAATATTTTATTCATTATTTTCGTGTCTGATTTAAGAGTAAGGGTCATTTCACTTTAAATGAAATTCGAATTAAATATTACTTTTTCTGCCAATCTCACTGTTCAAGAACTTTCTTCACTGTCAATTTAAAGAATTTTCTTCACTGTCAATTTATGGACTGGTGGTCATATCCAAATAAATTATGTCCTGTAGCCTTGTGGTGTAAAGTGTTGAATTTCTTAAATAAATGATTCAGCTTTTGTACTATTCTCTTAATTGGGCAGTGTCCCACACCACACTAATGAAAGACAAAAGCATATCTTTGACTGGGAATTTTGATTATCCTATGTGTATATGGGATCCATCATTGCGTATATTTGGATGTGTTAAGTCAAATGAAAAATAAATAAATTATTTCACACGTATAATATATATATATAAATTAATATATTTTATTATTTTTTTTAAAAATTGAGTAAATTACATCTTCATAATTATATATGTATTATGGCATTCCAAGTTGCCCAAATTCGAATGAAAAAATTCAGTAGCGATTCAACCCTTTAAAAAAAATAATTGGGTCGTTACAAAAATGCTAGCAAACCAATATCAAAATCGGAAGCACAACCGACGCGCAATTGGGACATTAAATATTTTAGGTGTTTGGGAACGGGGCACATTGCTTCTCAATGCCCAAACAAACGGGCGATAGTGTTGCTGGATAATGGAGAGACTGTGAGCGATAGTGATGGCGAGTTTGATGACATGCCGGCGTTGGAGGGTGTTAGTGAAGAAGAAAAAGTTGAAGGGCCGGTTGGGGATCTATTAGTCACCAGGCGATCTCTCACTACTCACATCAAAGCGGATGACTTGGAGTTGCAACGGGAGAACATTTTCCACACTTGATGCCACGTCAGCAATACGGTATGTAGTGTTATAATTGATGGTGGTAGTTGCACTAATGTAGCTAGCGTATCTCTTATAGAAAAGTTGGGTTTAACATTGTTGAAACACCCGAGACCTTATAAATTGCAATGGCTGAATGAGAGTGGCGAGGTGAGGGTGAATCGAAGAGTGTTAATTAATTTGTCAATTGGGAGTTATAAGGATGAGTTAGTATGTGATGTAGTGTCAATGCAAGCGAGACATATTTTATTGGGGTGATCATGGCAATACGATAGGAAGGCTATGCATGATGGGTACAAAAATCGATATAGTTTCACTAAGGATGGAAGGACCATTAATCTTGTGCCATTAATACCGGCACAAGTCTATGAGGACCAATTAAAATTGAGAAGTGAGGAAGAGAGGAGCGCAAAAGAGTTAGAAAAAATGAGAGCAAATAGTGAGTTGGAGAAAAAGAGAGAAAATATTGAGATAGCCATTAGAGAGAAAAAGAGAGAGCAATCAGAAGAGAGAAAAGAAAGAGAGTACCCCGAGAGAAGAGAGAAAACACGAGCGAATTTCTTTGCAAAAGAGAGTGATTTGAGGAGGGCGGTAGTTGAGAGGAAAGAGATGATCTTGTTCGTTTATAAGGAATCACTCCTCAATTTTGAGGAAACTAACCCACCCCTCCCTAGTTTGGCTAAGTCTTTGTTGCATGAATTTGATGATGTCTTTTCGGAGGATGCACCAAGTGGATTGCCGCCTATTCGAGGCATTGAACATCAAATTGACTTCATACCCGGAGCTATCATTCCAAATCGATCGGCTTATCGAAGTAATCCCGAGGAAACTAAGGAGCTTCAAAGGCAAGTGGAGGAGTTGATGAGCAAAGGATACGTGAGGGAAAGCATGAGTCCTTGTGCGGTACTGATTTTGCTTGTACGAAAAAAGGATGGAACATGGCGAATGTGCATGGATTGTAGGGCTATCAACAACATAACAGTAAAGTATCGTCACCCTATACCTCGGTTAGATGACATGCTTGATGAATTACATGGTTCTTGCATATTTTCTAAAATTGATTTAAAAAGCGGGTATCATCAAATTCGTATGCGGGAGGGTGATGAATGGAAAACGGCTTTTAAAACTAAATATGGTTTATATGAATGGTTGGTTATGCCGTTTGGACTCACAAATGCACCTAGCACTTTTATACGTTTAATGAATCATGTTTTACATGCTTTTATAGGAAAATTTGTTGTGGTTTATTTTGACGACATCTTAATCTATAGCAAAAACCTAGGAGAGCATTTGGAACATTTAAAATGTGTGCTAATTATTTTAAGGAAAGAACAACTCTATGCTAATCTTAAGAAATGCACGTTTTGTATGGATAGAGTTATTTTTCTTGGTTTTGTGGTTAGTGCTAATGGGGTAGAAGTAGACGATGAAAAGATAAAAGCTATTAGAGATTGGCCGACACCTAAAAGCATAACGGAAGTTAGGAGTTTTCATGGTTTGGCTAGTTTTTATAGGCGATTTGTGAAGGATTTTAGCACTATCACTGCACCACTCACGAAAGTAGTTAAAAAGAGTGTAGGTTTTCATTGGGGTGATGAATAGGAACTTGCATTTAATACTATTAAAGGTAGATTGTGTGAAGCACCTGTTTTGGCATTATCTAACTTTGATAAAACATTCGAGATTGAGTGTGATGCATCAGGAATAGGGATTGGAGCAGTTTTAATGCAGGATCGGATGCTTTTGCATACTTTAGCAAGAAATTGAGTGGTGCTGCTTTAAATTATCCTACATATGACAAAGAACTTTATGCACTTGTTCGAGCTTTGGAGACTTGGCAACATTATCTATGGCAGAAGGAGTTCGTAATACACATCGATCATGAGTCACTAAAACACTTGCGGGGACAAGGTAAATTGAACAAGAGGCATGCACGGTGGATGGAATTCGTTGAGACCTTTCCAGACGTCATTCGGTATAAACAAGGTAAGGAAAATGTGGTGGCGGATTGTTCCTAATTGTTCTATTCGGGAGTTGTTAGTAAGAGAGGCACATAGTGGTGGATTGATGGGACACTTTGGGGTTCAAAAGACTTTAGATGTATTGAAGGAGCATTTCTATTGGCCTAAGATGAAAAGTGATGTTGAGCGAATTTGTAGTCGATGCATAGGTTGTAAAAAGGCTAAATCTAAGGTTTTACCACAAGGTCTGTACACACCTTTACCTACACCTAGTGAGCCTTGGATTGATATCTCGATGGACTTTGTTTTGGGTTTACCTAGGATTAAGAGAGGTCGGGATTCTATTTTTGTGGTTGTAGATAGGTTCAGCAAAATGGCACATTTTATACCATGTCACAAAACTGACGATGCCACGAATATTGCTGACTTATTCTTTAAAGAGATTGTGCATTTACATGGGGCTCCTAGAAGTATAGTGTCGGATCAGGATGTCAAATTTTTGAGTCACTTTTGGAGAGTTTTGTGGGGTAAGTTAGGCACTAAGTTACTATTTTCCACAACTTGTCACCTACAAACAGATGGGCAGACCGAGGTAGTGAATAGGACTATGACAAAATTGTTACGCACAGGAATCAATAAAAATTTGAAGAGTTGGGAGGAGTGTCTACCATTTGTTGAATTTGCATACAATCGAGCTATTCACTCTACTACATCATGTTCTCCATTTGAAATTGTATATGGTTTTAATCCATTAACTCCTTTGGATTTAATTCCTTTACCTGTGAATGAACGTGGTAGTTTAGATGGCAAAAAGAAGGTAGAATTGATTAAGTCACTCCATGAAAAGGTAAAAGCGCAAATTGAAAACAAAGGTAAGTTGGTTGCGTCGCAGGCGAACAAAGGTAGGAAGCGTGTGACATTCGAGCCAGGAGATTGGGTTTGGGTACACCATAGGAAAGAGCGATTTCCGGAACAAAGGAAGTCCAAGTTGCAACCGAGGGGTGATGGTCCATTTCAAGTGATTGAAGAGATAAACGACAATGTTTACAAGTTGGACCTTCCAGGTGAGTACAATGTTTCGGCTACTTTTAATGTATCTAATCTCTCTCTATTTGATGTAGGTTCAGATTCGAGGACGAATCCTTTTTAAGAGGAAGGGGATGATTTGATCCAGGAGTCGAGCCCGACAAAGGCAAGTGCTAGACGAGACCCGTTGATAGTCGATGGCGGACCAAAGACACGATCAAGAGCAAAGCAAGTGAAACAAGCGATGGGATTGCTCGTTCAAGAAACCATTGATGGAACCATGTTCGGGACTCAAAATGGAACAACTTTCATGTCCGGGTCGAAGGCCGAATCAACTTGGATCAATTTGTTATCAAGTGACGAAGCCGGAGGTTGAAAACAAGCGCACAGACAAAACACCATGCGGCCGCACAGTGGCATACCGAAACTTTAATTGGAATTTTTGTTGAACCATGTGGCCACATAGGCCAAAAATTTGGCGAATTTTCCAATTATGGCAATTTTTCATATTTTGTTAGATTTTGATTCTTTTCCATTTTTTGGAGATTATGCATGACTTTTGCACGATTTTTACCTAGTTTTTAGGTTTAGTATAAATAGGGGTTTCCATTCAATTGTTAAAAAACCTTTTGACATTATTGATATTGAATTAAAGTGAGGCGTATTGTCTTCTCTTCATCATTCTTCATTGAACAATTTCGAACTTATCAAGTGTTAACTTGTAGCGTTCAAACAACTGGATTTAATTCTTTGATTGCGTGACCAAGGGGTCTTTCAAGCGTCGTTCTTGTGGGGTTTTTTTATTCGACTTTCTTTTGGGTTAATCCTAAACTTTGGATTAATTTGGCTTTCTTAGATTTGTCAATCTCGTTGTGGATTTCGTAGTCAACGTTGCTACGGGGTTCGCATCATCAGGAAATCAAAAACCACATTTCATTGGCTCGATTACAATCGAATCAGACTAGCAATTCGCCAAAAACGAACAAACCCGAAGTTATCATGAAATCAAAATCCACTATTCATTGGCTTGATTCCAATCGAATTAGTCTAGCTATTCGCCAAAAACGAACGAACTCAAAGTTGTCTTGAAATCAAAAACAACGTTTCATTAACTCGATTCCAATTGAATTAGACAAGCAATTTGCCAGAAACGAACAAAACCCGAAGTTATCATGAAATTAAAAACTACATTTCATTGGCTCGATTCCAATCGAATCAGACGAGCAATTCGCCAAAAACGAACAAATCCGAAGTTATCATGAAATCAAAAACCACATTTCATTGGCTCGATTTCAATCGAATTAGACTAGCAACTCGCCAAAAATGAACAACCCCAAAGTTATCTTAAAATCAAAAACCACTTTTCATTGGCTCGATTCCAATCAAATTAGACTAGCAATTCCCAGAAAGAACAAACCTAAAGTTATCATGAAATCAAACGCCACTTTTCATTGGCTTGATTCCGTTAGAATTAGTCTAGCTATTCGCAAAAAATGAAAAAACCCGTTGTTGTCTTGAAGTCAAAAACAACATTTCATTGGCTTGATTCCAATCGAATTAGATTAGCAATTCACTAGAAATGAACAAACCTGAAGTTATCATAAAATCAAAAACCACATTTCATTGGCACGATTCTAATCTAATTAGACTAGCAATTCGCCAAAAATGAACAAACCCGAAGTTATCATTAAATCGAAAACCACATTTCATTGGCTCGATTCCAATTGAATTAGACTAGCAATTCCCCAAAAATGAACAACCCTAAAGTTATCTTAAAATCAAAAACCACTTTTCATTGTCTTGATTCCAATCGAATTACACTATCAATCCGCAAAAAATGAACAAAATTGAAGTTATAACTAAATCAAAAGCCCTTTTTCATTGGGCCGATTCCAGTCGAATTGGACTAGCAATTCGCCAAAATGAAAAAACCCGAAGTTATCATAATATCAAAACCCACTTTTCATTCGTTCGAATCCAATCAAATTAGTCCAACAATTCGGCAAAAATGAGCAAATCCAAAGTTATAATAAAATCAAAAGCCACTTTTCATTTTCTCGATTCCAATCGAATTGGACGAGCAATTCGTCAAAACGAACAAATCCGAAGTTATCGTGGTATCAAAATCCACTTTTCATTTGTTTGATTCCAATTAAATTAGTCCAGCTATTCGCCAAAAATGAACAAACCCGAAGTTGTCATAAAATCAAAAATCACATTTCATTGGCTCGATTCAAATCGAATCAGATTAGCAATTCGACAAAAACGAACAAACCCGAAGTTATCATGAAATAAAAATCCACATTTCCTTAGCTCGATTCCAATTGAATTAGACTAGCAATTCGCCAAAAATAAACAACCACAAAGTTATCTTAAAATCAAAAACCACATTTCATTGGCTCGATTCCAATCGAATTAGACTAGCAATTTGCCAAAAACGAACAAACCCGAAGTTATCATGAAATCAAAAGCCACTTTTCATTAGCTCGATTCTAATCGAATTAGTCTAGCTATACGCCAAAAATGAACAAACCCGAAGTTGTCTTGAAATCAAAAATAACATTTCATTGGCTCAATTCCAATCGAATTAGACTAGCAATTCCCCAGAAACGAACAAACCCGAAGTTATCTTGAAATCAAAAGCCACTTTTCATTGGCTCGATTCCAATCGAATTAGTCTAGCTATTCGTCAAAAACGAACAAACCTGAAGATATCTTGAAATCAAAAGCTGCATTTCATTGGCTCGATTCCAATTGAATTAGACTAGCAATTAGCCAAAAACGAACAAACCCGAAGTTATCATGAAATCAAAAATCACTTTTCAATGGCCCAATTCCAATTGAATTAGACTAGCAATTCGCCAAGAAACGAAAAAACATGAAGTTATGAAGAGATCAAAAACCACTTTTCAATGGCTCGATTCCAATCGAATTAGACAAGCAATTCACCAAAAAGAACAAACCCGAAGTTATCATGAAATCAAAAGCCACTTTTCATTGGTTCGATTCCAATCGAATTCGTCTAGCAATTCGCTAAAAAGGAACAAACCCAAAGTTGTCTTGAAATCAAAAACAACAATTCATTGGCCCGATTCCAATCGAATTAGACTAGCAATTCGCTAGAAATGAACAAACCCGAAGTTATCATGAAATCAAAAGCCACTTTTCATTGGCTCGATTCCAATCGAATTCGTCTAGCAATTCGCTAAAAATGAACAAACCCAAAATTGTCTTGAAATCAAAAACAACATTTCATTGGCCCAATTCCAATCGAATTAGACTAGCAATTCGCTAGAAACGAACAAACCCGAAGATATCATGAAATCAAAAGCCACTTTTCATTGGCTCGATTCTAATCGAATTAGCCTAGCTATTCACCAAAAACGAACAAACCCGAAGTTATCTTAAATTCAAAAACCACTTTCATTGGCTCGATTCCAATCGAATTACACTAGCGATTCGCCAAAAAACAAACAAATCTAAAGTTACAATGAAATCAAAAGCCTCTTTTTATTGGCTCGATTCCAATCGAATTGGACGAGCAATTCGCCAAAAATGAAGAAACCCGAAGTTATCATGATATCAAAACCCACTTGTCATTCGTTCGATTCCAATCAAATTAGTCCAGCTATTCGCCAAAAATGAACAAACCCGAAGTTGTCGTGAAATTAAAAACCACATTTCATTGGCTCGATTCCAATCGAATTAGTCTAGCAGCTCGCCAAAAATGAACAAACTCGAAGTTATCATGAAATCAAAAGCCACTTTTCATTGGCTCGGTCCCAATAGAATTAGACTAACAATTCGCCTAAAATGAATAAACCCGAAGTTATCAGGAAATCAAAAGCCACTTATCATTGGCTTAATTCCAATCCAATTAGTCTAGCTATTCGTCAAAAATGAACAAACCAGAAGTTGTCTTGAAATCAAAAGCAACATTTCATTAGCTCGATTCCAATCGAATTAGACTAGCAATTCGCCAAGAAACGAAAAAATATGAAGTTATCAAGAAATCAAAAACCACTTTTCATCGGCCCGATTCCAAACGAATTTGTCTAGCTATTCGCGAAAAACGAACAAACCCAAAGTTATCATGAAATTAAAAATCACATTTCATTGTCTCGATTCCAACTGAATTAGACAAGCAATTCGCCAAAAGCGAACAAACTCGAAGTTATCATGAAATCAAAAACCACATTTCATTGGCTCGATTCCAATCGAATTAGACTAGCAATTCGCCAAAAACAACAAACCTAAAGTTCTAATGAAATCAAAAGCTACTTTTCATTAGCTCGATTCCAATCGAATTAGTCTAGCTATTTACCAAAAATGAACGAACCCAAAGATGTCTTGAAATCAAAAACAACATTTCATTGGCTTGATTCCAAACGAATTAGACTAGCAATTTGTCAGAAGCGAACAAACCCGAAGTTACTATGAAATCAAAAATCAAATTCCATTGGCTCGATTCTAATCGAATCAGACTAGCAATTCGCCAAAAATGAACAAACCCGATGTTATCATCAAATCAAAAACCACTTTTCACTGGCTCAATTTCGATCGAATTAGACTAGCAATCCGCTAAAAAGAACAAATCCGAAGTTATCGTGAAATCAAAAGTCACTATTCATTGGCTCGATTCCAATCGAATTAGTCTACCTATTTGCCAAAAATGAACAAACCCGAAATTTTCTTCAAATCAAAAACAACATTTCATTAGCTCGATTCCAATCGAATTAGACTAGCAATTCGCTAGAAACGAACAAAACCCGAAGTTATCATGAAATTAAAAACCACATTTCGTCGGCTCAATTCCAATCGAATCAGACTAGCAATTCGCTAAAAAAGAAACAAAACCGAAGTTATCATGAAATCAAAAACCACATTTCACTGGCTCGATTCCAATCGAATTAGACTAGCAATTCGCCAAAAATGAACAGCCCCGAAGTTATACTAAAATCAAAAGCCACTTTTCATTGGCTCGATTCCAATCGAATTACACTAGCAATTCGCTAAAAACGAACAAATATGAAGTTATAATGAAATCAAAAGCCCCATTTCATTGACTCGATTCCAATCAAATTGGACTAGCAATTTGCCAAAATGAAGAAACCCGAAGTCATCATGATATCAAAACACACTTTTCATTCGTTCGATTCCAATCAAATTAGTCCACCTATTCGCCAAAAATGAACAAACCCGAAGTTGTCATGAAATCAAAAACCACATTTCATTGGCACGATTCCAATTGAATTAGACTAGCGACTCGGCAAAAATGAAAAAAACCCGAAGTTATCATGAAATCAAAAGCCCCTTTTCATTGGCTCGGTCCTAATAGAATTAGACTAACAATTTGCCAAAAATGAAGAAACCCGAAGTTGTCTTGAAATCAGAAACCACATTTTATTTGCTCGATTCCAATCGAATTAGTCTAGCTATTCGCCAAAAACGAACAAACCCGAAGTTGTCTTGAAGTCAAAAACAACATTTTATTGGCTCGATTCCAATCAAATTAGACTAGCAATTCGCCAGTAACGAACAAACCTGAGGTTATCATAAAATCAAAAACCACATTTTATTGGCTCGATTCCGATCGAATTAAACTAGCGATTCGTAAAAAATGAACAACCCTAAATTTATCTTCAAATCAAAAACCACTTTTCATTGGCTCGATTCCAATCGAATTAGTCTAGCTATTCGCCAAAAATGAACAAACCCGATGTTGCCTTGAAGTCAAAAACAACATTTCATTGGCTTGATTCCAATCGAATTAGACTAGCAAGTCGCCAGAAATGAACAATCCCGAAGTTATCATGAAATCAAAAATCACATTTTATTGGCTCGATTATAATCGAATCAAACTAGCAATTTGCTAAAAACGAACAAACCCGAAGTTTTCATGAAATCAAAAACCACATTTCATTGGCTCGATTCCAATCGAATTAGACTAGTAATTTCCCAAAAATGAACAACCCTATAGTTATCTTAAAATCAAAAACCACTTTTCATTGGCTCGATTCCAATCGAATTACACTATCAATCCGCAAAAAATGAACAAAACTGAAGTCATAACGAAATCTAAAGCCCCTTTTCATTGGGTCGATTCCAATCGAATTGGACTAGCAATTCGCCAAAATGAAGAAACCCGAAGTTATCATGATATCAAAACCCACTTTTCATTCGTTCGAATCCAATCAAATTAGTCCAACAATTCGGTAAAAATGAGCAAATCCGAAGTTATAATAAAATCAAGAAATAAAAAACCACTTTCCATTAGCTCGATTCCAATCGAATTTGTCTAGCTATTCGCGAAAAATGAACAAACCCGAAGTTATCATGAAATCAAAAGCCACATTTCATTGTCTCGATTCCAATCGAGTTAGACAAGCAATTCGCCAAGAGCGAACAAACTCGAAGTTATCATGAAATAAAAAACCACATTTCATTGGCTCGATTCCAATGGAAATAGACTAGTAATTCGCCAAAAAGGACAAACCCAAAGTTATCAAGAAATCAAAAGCCGCTTTCCATTGGCTCAATTCCAATCAAATTAGTCTGGCTGTTTGTCAAAAACGAACAAACCAGAAGTTCTCTTGAAATTGAAAACAACATTTCATTAGCTCGATTCCAATCGAATTAGACTAGCAATTCGCCAAGAAACGAAAAAACATGAAGTTATCAAGAAATCAAAAACAAATTTTCGTTGGCTCGATTCCAATCGAATTTGTCTAGCTATTCCCGAAAAATGAACAAACTCGAAGTTATCATGAAATCAAAAACCACATTTCATTGGCTTGATTCCAATCGAATTAGACTAGCAATTCGCCGAAAAGAACAAACCCGAAGTTATCATGAAATCAAAAGTCACTTTTCATTGGCTCGATTCCAAACCAATTAGTCTAGCTATATGCCAAAAATGAACAAACCCGAAGTTGTCTTGAAATCAAAAACAACATTTCATTGGCTCAATTCCAATCGAATTAGACTAGCAATTCCCCAGAAACGAACAAACTCGAAGTTATCTTGAAATCAAAAGCCACTTTTCATTGGCTCGATTCCAATCGAATTAGTCTAGCTATTCATCAAAAATGAACAAACCCGAAGATATCTTGAAATCAAAAGCTGCATTTCATTGGCTCGATTCCAATCGAATTAGACTAGCAATTAGCCAAAAACGAACAAACCCGAAGTTATCATGAAATCAAAAATCACTTTTCAATGGCCCAATTCCAATTGAATTAGACTAGCAATTCGCCAAGAAACGAAAAAACATGAAGTTATGAAGAGATCAAAAACCACTTTTCAATGGCTAGATTCCAATCGAATTAGACAAGCAATTCACCAAAAAGAACAAACCCGAAGTTATCATGAAATCAAAAGCCACTTTTCATTGGCTCGATTCCAATCGAATTCGTCTAGCAATTCGCTAAAAAGGAACAAACCCAAAGTTGTCTTGAAATCAAAAACAACATTTCATTGGCCCGATTCCAATCGAATTAGACTAGCAATTCGCTAGAAACGAACAAACCCGAAGTTATCATGAAATCAAAAGCCACTTTTCATTGGCTCGATTCCAATATAATTCGTCTAGCAATTCGCTAAAAATGAACAAACCCAAAGTTGTCTTGAAATCAAAAACAACATTTCATTGGCCCAATTCCAATCGAATTAGACTAGCAATTCGCTAGACACAAACAAACCCGAAGATATCATGAAATCAAAAGCTACTTTTCATTGGCTCGATTCTAATCGAATTAGCCTAGCTATTCACCACAAACGAACAAACCCGAAGTTGTCATGAAATCAAAAACAACATTTCAATGGCTCGATTCCAATCGAATTAGACTAGCAATTCGCTACAAACGAACAAATCCGAAGTTCTCAGGAAATCAAAAACCCCATTTCATTGGCTCGATTCCAATCGAATCAGACTAGCAATTCGCTAAAAATGAACAAACCTGAAGTTATCATGAAATCAAAATCCACATTTCGTTGGCTCGATTCCAATCGAATTAGACTAGCAATTCGCTAAAAATGAACAAGCCCAAGGTTATCTTAAAATTAAAAACCACATTTCATTGGTTTGATTCCAGTTGAATTAGACTAGCAATTCGCCAAAAATGAACAAACCCGAAGTTATCATGGAATCAAAAGCCAATTTTCATTGGCTCGATTCTAATCAAATTAGTCTAGCCATTCGCCAAAAACGAACAAACCCGAAGTTGTCTTGAAATCAAAAACAACATTTCATTGCCTCGATTCCAATCGAATTAGAATAGGAATTCGCCAGAAACGAACAGACCCGAAGTTATCTTGAAATCAAAAGCTACTTTTCATTGGATCGATTCGATTCGAATCGAATTAGTCTAGCTATTCCCAAAAAATGAACAAAGTCGAAGTTGTCTTGAAATCAAAAACAACATTTCCTTGGCTCGATTCCAATCGAATTAGACTAGTAATTTGCCAGAAATGAACAAACCCGAAGTTATCATGAAATCAAAAGCCACATTTCATTGGCTCGAATCCAATCGAATTAGTCTAGCTGTTAGTCAAAAATAAACAAACTCGAAGTTATCTTGACATCAAAAACTACATTTCATTGGCTCGACTCCAATCGAATTAGACTAGCAATTCGCTAAAAATGAACAAACCCGAAGTTATCATGAAATCAAAAATCACTTTTCATTGTCCCGATTCCAATCGAATTAGACTAGCAATTCGCCAAGAAAAGAAAAAAACTTGAAGTTATCAAGAAATCAAAAACCAATTTTCAATGGCTCGATTCCGATCGAATTAGACAAGTAATTCACCCAAAAGAACAAACCCGAAGTTATTATGAAATCAAAAGCCACTTTTCATTGGCTCGATTCCAATCGAACTCGTCTAGTAATTCGTAAAGATGAACAAACCCGAAGTTGTCTTGAAATCAAAAACAACATTTCATTGGCCCGATTCCAATCAAATTAGACTAGCAATTCGCCAGAAACGAGCAAACCTGAAGTTGTCTTGATATCAAAAGCTACTTTTCATTGGATCGATTCGAATCGAATTAGTCTAGCTATTCCCCAAAAATGAATAAAGCCGATGTTGTCTTGAAATCAAGAACAACATTTCCTTGGCTCGATTCCAATCGAATTAGACTAGTAATTAGCCAGAAATGAACAAACCCGAAGTTATCATGAAATCAAAAGCCACTTTTCATTGGCTCGAATCCAATCGAATTAGTCTAGCTATTCGTCAAAAACGAACAAACTCGAAGTTATCCTGACATCAAAAACTACATTTCATTGGCTCAACTCCAATCGAATTAGACTAGCAATTCGCCAAAAATGAACAAACTCGAAGTTATCATGAAATCAAAAATCACTTTTCATTGGCCCGATTCCAATTGAATTAAACTAGCAATTCGCCAAGAAAAGAAAAAAAACATGAAGTTATCAAGAAATCAAAAACCACTTTTCAATGGCTCGATTCCGATCGAATTAGACGAGTAATTCACCCAACAGAACAAACCCAAAGTTATTATGAAATCAAAAGCCACTTTTCATTGGCTCGATTCCAATCGAATTTGTCTAGTAATTCGCTAAAGACAAACAAACCCGAAGTTGTCTTGAAATCAAAAACAACATTTCATTGGCCCGATTCCAATCAAATTAGGCTACTAATTCGCCAGAAATGAACGAACCCGAAGTTATCATGAAATCAAAAGCCACTTTTCATTGGCTCGAATCCAATCGAATTAGTCTAGCTATTCGTCAAAAATGAACAAACTTGAAGTTATCCTGACATCAAAAACTACATTTCATTGGCTCGACTCCAATCGAATTAGACTAGCAATTCGCCAAAAATGAACAAACCCGAAGTTATCATGAAATCAAAAATCACTTTTCATTGGCCCGATTCCAATCGAATTAAACTAGCAATTCGCCAAGAAAAGAAAAAAAACATGAAGTTATCAAGAAATCAAAAACCACTTTTCAATGGCTCGATTCCGATCGAATTAGACGAGTAATTCACCCAACAGAACAAACCCAAAGTTATTATGAAATCAAAAGCCACTTTTCATTGGCTCGATTCCAATCGAATTTGTCTAGTAATTCGTTAAAGACGAACAAACTCGAAGTTGTCTTGAAATCAAAAACAACATTTCATTGGCCCGATTCCAATCAAATTAGGCTAGTAATTCGCCAGAAATGAACGAACCCGAAGTTATCATGAAATCAAATGCCACTTTTCATTAGCTCGATTCTAATCGAATTAGTCTTGCTATTCGCCAAAAACGAACAAACCCGAAGTTGTCTTGAAATCTAAAACAACATTTCATTGGCTCGATTCCAATCAAATTGGACTAGCAATTCGCCAGAAACGAACAAATCAGAAGTTATCAGTAAATTAAAAACCACATTTCATTGGGTCGATTCCAGTCAAATCAGACTAGCAATTCACAAAAAATGAACAAACCCGAAGTTATCATGAAGTCAAAATCTACATTTCGTTGGCTCAATTCCAATCGAATTAGACTAGCAATTCGCCAAAAATGAACAACCCCAAGGTTATCTTAAAATCAAAAACCACATTTCAATGGTTTGATTCCAATCGAGTTAGACTAGCAATTCGCCAAAAATGAACAAACCCGAAGTTATTATGAAATCAAATGCCACTTTTCATTGGCTCAATTCTAATCGAATTAGTCTAGCTATTCGTAAAAAAATGAACAAACCTGAAGTTATCTTGAAATCAAAAACAACATTTCATTGGCTCAATTCCAATCGAATTAGACTAGCAATTAGCCAGAA
This sequence comes from Olea europaea var. sylvestris, assembly GCF_002742605.1. Classification (NCBI taxonomy): domain Eukaryota; kingdom Viridiplantae; phylum Streptophyta; class Magnoliopsida; order Lamiales; family Oleaceae; genus Olea; species Olea europaea. The sequence continues at coordinate 223,556 of NW_019264091.1, read as the reverse complement.
CGAACAAACCCTAAGTTATCAGGAAATCAAAAATCACATTTCATTGGCTCGATTCCAATCAAATCAGATTAGCAATTCGCCAAAAATGAACAAACCCGAAGTTATCATGAAATCAAAATCCATATTTCATTGGCTCGATTCCAATCGAATTAGACTAGCAATTTGCCATGAAACGGAAAAACATGAAGTTATTAAGAAATCAAAAACAACATTTCATTGGCTTGATTCCAATCGAATTAGACAAGCAATTCGCCAAAAGCGAACAAACTCGAAGTTATCATGAAATCAAAAACCACATTTCATTGGCTTGATTCCAATCGAATTAGACTAGCAATTCCCCAAAAATGAACAACCCCATAGTTATCTTAAAATCCAAAACCACTTTTCATTGGCTCGATTCCAATCGAATTACACTAGCAATTTGCCAAGACCAAACAAATCTGAAGTTACAATGAAATCAAAAGCCCCTTTTTATTGGTTCGATTCCAATCGAATTGGATGAGCAAGTCACCAAAAATGAAGAAACCCGAAGTTATCATGATATCAAAACCCACTTGTCATTCGTTCGATTCCAATCAAATTAGTCCAGCAATTTGCCAAAAATGAACAAACCCGAAGTTATCGTGAAATTAAAAACCACATTTCATTGGTTCAATTCCAATCAAATTAGTCTAGCAACTCGCCAAAAATGAACAAACTCGAAGTTATCATTAAATCAAAAGCCACTTTTCATTGGCTCGGTCCCAATAGAATTAGACTAACAATTCGCCTAAAATGAACAAACCCAAAGTTATCAGGTAATCAAAAGCCACTTTTCATTGGCTCGATTCCAATCGAATTAGTCTAGCTGTTCGTCAAAAACGAACAAACCCGAAGTTATCTTGAAATCAAATAGTAGCTCGATTCCAATTGAATTAGACTAGCAATTTGACAAAAACAAACAAACATGAAGATATCATAAATCAAAAATCACTTTTCATTGGCTCGATTCCAATAGAATTAGACTAGCAATTCGCTAAGAAACGAAAAAATATGAAGTTATCAAGAAATCGAAAACCACATTTCATTGGCTTGATTCCAATCGAAATAGTCTTGCTATTCACCAAAAATGAACAATCCCGAAGTTATCATGAAATCAAAAATCACATTTCATTGGCTCGATTCAAATCGAAATAGTCTAGCTATTCGCAAAAAATGAACAAACTCGAAGTTATCATGAAATCAAAAACCACATTTCATTAGCTCGATTCCAATCGAATTAGACTTGCCATCCGCCAAAAGCAAACAAACCCGAAGTTATCAAGAAATCAAAAACCACATTTCATTGGCTCGATTCCAATCGAATTAGACTAGCCATTCGCCAAAAAGAAGAAACCCAAAGTTATCATGAAATCAAAAGCCACTTTTCATTGGTTCGATTCTAATCAAATTAGTCTAGCTATTCGTCAAAAACGAACAAACTAGAAGTTGCCTTGAAATAAAAAACAACATTTCATAAGCTCGATTCCAATCGAATTAGACTAACAATTCGCCAAGAAACGAAAAAACATGAAGTTATCAAGAAATCAAAAACCACTTTTCATTGGCTCGATTCCAATCGAATTTGTCTAGCCATTCGCGAAAAATGAACAAACCCGAAGTTATCATGAAATCAAAAACCACTTTTCATTGGCTCGATTCCAATCGAATTTGTCTAGCCATTCGCGAAAAATGAACAAACCCGAAGTTATCATGAAATCAAAAACTGCATTTTATTATCTCGATTCCAATCGATTTAGACAAGCAATTCGCCAAGAGCGAACAAACCCGAAGTTATCATGAAATCAAAAACCACATTTCATTGGCTCGATTGCAATCGAATTAGACTAGCAATTCACCAAAAACAACAAACCCAAAGTTATCATGAAATCAAAAGCCACTTTTCATTGGCTCGATTCCAATCGAATTAGTCTAGCTATTTGCCAAAAGTGAACAAACCCGAAGTTGTCCAGAAATCAAAAACAACATTTCATTGGTTTGATTCCAAATGAATTAGACTAGCAAAATTCGCCAGAAGCGAACGAACTCGAAGTTACTATGAAATCAAAAACTATATTCTATTGGCTCGATTCCAATCGAATTAGACTAGCAATTCGCGAAAAATGAACAAACCCGAAGTTAACATGAAATCAAAAACCACTTTTCATTGGCTCAATTCCGATCGAATTAGACTAGCAATTCGCCAAAAAGAACAAACCCGAAGTTATCATGAAATCAAAAGCCACTATTCAATGGCTCGATTCCAATCGAATTAGTCGAGCTATTCGCCAAAAACGAACAAACTTGAAGTTGTCTTGAAATCAAAAACAACATTTCATTAGCTCGATTCCATTCGAATTAGACTAGCAATTCGTCAGAAACGAACAAAACCCGAAGTTATCATGAAATTAAAAACCACATTTCACTGGCTCGATTCAAATTGAATCAGACTAGCAATTCGCCAAAAACGAACAAAGCTGAAGTTATCATGAATTCAAAAACCACATTTCATTGGCTCGATTCCAATCAAATTAGACTAGCAATTCGTCAAAAATGAACAACGCCAAAGTTATCATAAAATCGAAAACCACTTTTTATTGTCTTCATTCCAATCGAATTAAACTGGCAATTCCCAAAAAGAACAAACCCGAAGTTATCATGAAATCAAAAGCCACTTTTCAATGGCTCTATTCCAATTGAATTAGACTAGCTATTCGCCAAAAATGAACAAACTCGAAGTTGTCTTGAAGTCAAAAATAACGTTTCATTGGCTCGATTCCAATCGAATTAGAGTAGCAATTTGTCAGAAATGAACAAACTTGAAGTTATCATGAAATCAAAAACCACATTTCATTGGCTCGATTCTAATAGAATCAGACTAGTAATTCGCCAAAAATGAACATACCCAAAGTTATCATGAAATCAAAAACAACATTTCATTGGCTTGATTCCAATCGAATTAGACTAGCAATTCCCCAAAAATAAACAACCCCAAAGTTGTCTTAAAATCAAAATCTACTTTTCATTGGTTCGATTCCAATCGAATTACACTAGCAATTCGCCAAAAGCGAACAAATCTAAACTTATAATGAAACCAAAAGCCTCTTTTCATTGGCTCGATTTCATTCGAATTGGACTAGCAATTCGCCAAAATGAAGAAACCCAAAGTTATCAAGATATCAAAACCCACTTTTCATTCGTTCGATTAAAATATAATTAGACCAGCTATTCGCCAAAAATGAACAAACTCGAAGTTGTCATGAAATCAAAAACCACATTTCATTGGCTCGATTCCAATCGAATTAGACTAGCAACTCGCCAAAAACGAACAAACCCGAAGTCATCAGGAAATCAAAAGCCACTTTTCATTGGCTCGATTCCAATCGAATTAGACCAGCAACGCGCCAAAAACGAACAAACCCGAAGTCATCAGGAAATCAAAAGCCACTTTTCATTGGCTCGATTCCAATCGAATTAGACCAGCAACGCGCCAAAAACGAACAAACCCGAAGTCATCAGGAAATCAAAAGCCACTTTTCATTGGCTCGATTCCAATCGAATTAGACCAGCAACGCGCCAAAAACGAACAAACCCGAAGTCATCATGAAATCAAAAGCCACTTTTCATTGGCTCGGTCCCAATAGAATTAGACTAGCAATTCGCCAAAAATGAACAAACCGGAAGTTATCATGAAATCAAAAGTCGCTTTTCAATGGCTGGATTCCAATCGAATTAGTCTAGTTATTCGTAAAAAATGAACAAACCCGAAGTTATCTTGAAATCAAAAACTGCATTTCATTGGCTTGATTCCAATCGAATTAGATTAGCAATTCGCCAAAAATGAACAAACCCAAACTTTATCATGAAATTGAAAATCACTTTTCATTGGCTCGATTCCAATCGAATTAGACTAGGAATTCGGCAAAAATGAAATACCCCAAAGTTATATTAAAATCAAAAACCACTTTTCATTGGCTCGATTCCAATCGAATTACTCTAGCAACCCGCAAAAAATGAACAAACCCGAAGTTATCATGAAATCAAAACCCACTTTTCATTGGCGCGAATCCATTCGACTTACACTAGCAATTCACCAAAAATGAGCAAACCCAAAATTATCATGAAATCAAAAATGACTTTACATTGGCTCGGATCCAATCGAATTAGACTAGCAATTCGCTAAAAAATGAAAGAACCCGAAGGTAGAGTTAAATCAAAAACCACATTTCATTAGCTCGATTCCAATCGAATTAGTCTAGCGATTCGTCAAAAACGAACAAATCCGAAGTTATCATGAAATCAAAAACAACAGTTAATTGGCTCGATTCCAATCGAATTAGTCTAGCTATTCACCAAAATGAACAAACTCGAAGTTGTCATGAAATCAAAAACCACATTTCATTGGCTCGATTCCAATCGAATTAGACTAGCAACTCGCCAAAAACGAACAAACCCGAAGTCATCATGAAATCAAAAGCCACTTTTCATTGGCTCGGTCCCAATAGAATTAGACTAGCAATTCGCCAAAAATGAACAAACCGGAAGTTATCATGAAATCAAAAGTCGCTTTTCAATGGCTGGATTCCAATCGAATTAGTCTAGTTATTCGTAAAAAATGAACAAACCCGAAGTTATCTTGAAATCAAAAACTGCATTTCATTGGCTTGATTCCAATCGAATTAGATTAGCAATTCGCCAAAAATGAACAAACCCAAACTTTATCATGAAATTGAAAATCACTTTTCATTGGCTCGATTCCAATCGAATTAGACTAGGAATTCGGCAAAAATGAAATACCCCAAAGTTATATTAAAATCAAAAACCACTTTTCATTGGCTCGATTCCAATCGAATTACTCTAGCAACCCGCAAAAAATGAACAAACCCGAAGTTATCATGAAATCAAAACCCACTTTTCATTGGCGCGAATCCATTCGACTTACACTAGCAATTCACCAAAAATGAGCAAACCCAAAATTATCATGAAATCAAAAATGACTTTACATTGGCTCGGATCCAATCGAATTAGACTAGCAATTCGCTAAAAAATGAAAGAACCCGAAGGTAGAGTTAAATCAAAAACCACATTTCATTAGCTCGATTCCAATCGAATTAGTCTAGCGATTCGTCAAAAACGAACAAATCCGAAGTTATCATGAAATCAAAAACAACAGTTAATTGGCTCGATTCCAATCGAATTAGTCTAGCTATTCACCAAAACGAACAAACCCGAAGTTGTCTTGAAATCAAAAACTACATTTCATTGGCTTGATTCCAATCGAATTAGACTTGCAATTCGGCAAAAACGAACAAACCCGAAGTTATCAAGAAATCAAAGCCAACATTTCAATGGCTCTGTTCCAATCGAATAAGACTAGCAATTCGTCAAAAACGAACAAACCCGAAGTTATCATGAAATCAAAAACCACATTTCATTGGCTTGATTCCAATCAAATCAGACTAGCAATTTGCCAAAAACGAACAAAGCCAAAGTTGTCATGAAATCAAAAACACATTTCATTGGCTTGATTTCAATCGAATTAGACTAGTAATCCGCCAAAAAAAAAAAACAACCCCAAAGTTATCTTAAAATCAGAAACCACATTTCATTGGCTCGATTCCAATCGAATTACACTAGCAATTCGCTAAAAATGAACAAATCTGAAGTTATAATGAAATCAAAAGCCCCTTTTCATTGGCTCGATTCCAATCGAATTGGACTAGTAATTCGCCAAAATGAAGAAGCCCGAAGTTATCATGATATCAAAACCCACTTTTAATTCATTAAATTCAATCAAATTAGTCCAACTATTCGCAAAAAATGAACTAACCCGAAGTTGTCATGAAATCAAAACCACATTTCATTGGCTCTATTCCAATCGAATTAGTCTAGCTATTCGCCAAAAACGAACAAACTCGAAGTCGTCTTTAAATCAAAAACAACATTTGTTCGGCTCGATTCCAATCGAATTAGACTAGCAATTTGCCAGAAACGAACAAGCCCAAAGTTATCATGAAATCAAAAACCAAATTTCATTGGCTCGATTTAAATCGAATCCGACTAGCAATTCGCCAAAAACGAACAAACCCGAACTTATCATGAAATCACTAACGACTCTTCATTTGGTCGATTCGTATCTAATTAGACTAGCAATTCGCCAAAAAGAACAAACCCAAAGTTATCATGAAATCAAAAGCCAATTTTCATTGGCTCGATTCGAATCGCATTAGTCTAGCTATTCGCCAAAAACAAACCAAGCCGAAGTTGTCTTAAAATAAAAAAAAACATCTCATTCACTCGATTCCAGTCGAATTAGACTAGCAATTCGCCAGAAACGTACAAACCCAAAGTTATCATGAAATCAAAAACCACATTTCATTGGCTCGATTCCAATCGAATCAGACTAGCAATTCGCCAAAAATGAACAAACCCAAAGTTATCGTGAAATCAGAAACCACATTTCATTGGCTCGATTCCAATCGAATTAGACTAGCAATTCGCCAAAAAATGAACAACCCCAAAATTATCTTAAAATCAAATACCACAATTCATTGGCTCGATTCCAATCGAATTAGACTAGCAATTCGCCAAAAAGAAGAAATCCGAAGTTATCTAGAAATCAAAAGCCACTTTTCGTTGGCTCGATTCCAATCGAATTAGTTTAGCTTTTCGGTAAAAATGAACAACCCCAAAGTTATCTTAAAATCAAAAACCACTTTTCGTTGGCTCGATTCCAATCGAATCAGACTAGCAATTTGCCAAAAATAAACAAACCCGAAGTTATCATGAAATCAAAAACCACATTTCATTGGCTCGATTGCAATCGAATTAGACTAGCAATTCACAAGAAATGAACAAACCCGAAGTTATAATGAAATCAAAAACCACTTTTCATTGACTCGATTCCAATCGAATTACACTAGCAATTCGCCAAAAATGAAAAAAAAAATCCGAAGTTATCATGTAATCAAAAGCCATTTTTCATTGGCTCGATTCCAATCGAATTGGACTAGCAATTCGCCAAAACAAACAAACCTGAAGTTATCTTGATATCAAAACCCACTTTCATTCGTTCGATTCCAATCGAATTAGTCCAGCTATTTGCCAAAAATGAACAAACTCGAAGTTGTCATGAAATCAAAAACCACATTTCATTGGCTCGATTCCAACCGAATTAGACTAGTAACTCGCCAAAAACGAACAAACCCGAAGTCATCATGAAATCAAAAGCTACTTTTCATTGGCTCGGTCCCAATAGAATTAGACTAGTAATTTGCCAAAAATGAACAAACAGGAAGTTATCGTGAAATCAAAAGTCACTTTTCAATGGCTCGATTCCAATCGAATTAGTCTAGCTATTCATCAAAAACGAACAAACGTAAAGTTATCTTGAAATCAAAAACTGCATTTCATTGGCTTGATTCCAATCGAATTAGACTAGCAATTCACCAAAAATGAACAGACCCAAACTTTATCATGAATTGAAAATCACTTTTCATTGGCTCGATTCCAATCGAATTAGACTAGGAATTCGACAAAAACGAACAACCCCAAAGTTATATTAAAATAAAAAACCACTTTTCATTCGCTCGATTCCAATCGAATCACTCTAGCAATTCGCCAAAAATGAACAAACCTAAAGTTATCATGAAATCAAAACCCACTTTTCATTGGTGCGAATCCATTCGACTTAGAGTAGCAATTCATCAAAAATGAAAAAAACCCGAAATTATCATGAAATCAAAAACAACTTTTCATTGGCTCGATTCCAATCGAATTAGACTAGCAGTTCGCTAAAAAATGAAAGAACCCGAACGTATTATTAAATCAAAAACCACATTTCATTAGCTTGATTCCAATCGAATTAGTCTAGCTATTCATAAAAAACGAACAAACCCAAAGTTATCATGAAATCAAAAACCACAGTTAATTGGCTCGATTCCAATCGAATTAGACTAGCAATTCGCTAAAAACAACAAACCGAAGTTATCATGAAATCAAAAGTCATTTTTCATTGGCTCGATTCCAATCGAATTAGTCTAGCTATTCACCAAAAATGAACAAACCCGAAGTTGTCTTGTAATCAAAAACAACATTTCATTGGCTCGATTCCAATCGAATTAGACTTGCAATTCGTCAGAAACGAACAAATCCGAAGTTATCAAGAAATCAAAGCCCACATTTCATTAGCTCGATTCCAATCGAATTAGATTAGGAATTCAGCAAAAACGAACAACCCCAAAGTCATATTAAAATCAAAAACCACTTTTCATTGACTCGATTCCAATCAAATTACAATAGCAATTCGCCAAAAATGAACAAATCCGAAGTTATCATGAAATCGAAAGCCACTTTTCATTGGCTTGATTCCAATCGAATTGGACTAGCTATTTGCCCAAACGAACAAACCTGAATTTATCTTGATATCAAAATCCACTTTTCATTCGTTTGATTCCAATCTAATTAGTCTAGTTGTTCGCCAAAAATGAACAAACCCAAAGTTCTCATGAAATCAAAAATCACATTTCATTGGCTCGATTCCAATCGAATTACACTAGCAACTCGCCAAAAATGAACAAACCCGAACTTATCATGAAATCAAAAGCCACTTTTAATTGGCTCAGTCCCAATAGAAGTAGACTAGCAATTCGCCAAAAATGAACAAACCCGAAGTTATCATGAAATCAAAAGCCACTTCTCATTGGCTCGATTCCAATGGAATTAGTCTAGCTATTCGTAAAAAATGAACAAACCTGAAGTTATGTTGAAATCCAAAATTGCATTTCATTGGCTCGATTACAATGTAATTCGACTAGTAATTCGCCAAAAACGAACAAACCCGAACTTTATCATGAAATCAAAAATCACTTTTCATTAGCTCTATTCCAATCGAATTAGACTAGGAATTCGCCAAAATACGAACAACCCCCAATTTATCATAAAATTGAAAAACACTTTTCATTAGCTCGATTCCAATCTAATTACACTATCAATTCGCCAAAAATAAACAATCTCGAAGTTATCATGAAATCAAAACCCACTTTTCATTCATTCGATTCCAATCGAATTAGACTAGTAATTTGCCAAAAACGAACAAATCGAAGTTATCAAGAAATCAAAACCCACTTTTCATTGGCGCGATTCCATTTGAATTAGACTAGCAATTCGCCAAAAACGAACAAACCCGATATCGTCATGAAATCAGAAACCACTTTTCATTGGCTCGATTCCAATTGAATTAGACTAGCAATTCGCTAAAAATTGAAAGAACCCGAAGTTTTCGTTAAATCAAAAATCACATTTTATTGGCTCGATTCCAATCAAATTAGTCTAGCTATTCGCCAAAAACGAACCAACCCGAAGTTATAATAAAATCGAAAACCATATTTCAATGGCTCGATTACAATCTAATTAGACTAGCAATTCGCCAAAAATGAACAAGCCCGAAGTTATTATGAAATCAAAAACCACATTTCACTGGTTCGATTCCAATCAAATTAGACTAGCAATTCGCCAGAAATGAACAACTCCAAAGTCATCTTAAAATCAAAAACCACTTTTCATTGGCTCGAATCCAATCGAGTTACACTAGTAATTCGCCAAAAATGAACAAACCAAAGTTATCAAGAAATCAAAAGTCATTTTTTATTGGCTCGATTCCGATCAAATTAGACTAGCAATTCGCCAAAAACGAACAAACTTGAAATTATCATGAAATCAAAAACCACTTTTCATTGGCTCGATTCCAATTGAATTAAATTAGCAATTTACCAAGAAATGGAAGAACCCGAAGTTATCATGAAATAAAAAATAGCATTTCATTGGCTCAATTACAATCGAATTAGACTAGCATTTCGCAAAGAAATGAAAAAACATGAAGTTATCAAGAAATCAAAAACCACTTTTCATTGGCTCGATTCCATTTGAATTAGTCTAGCTATTCGCGATAAATGAACAAACCCGAAGTTATCGTGAAATCAAAACCCACTTTTCATTCGTTCGATTCCAATCGAATTAGACTAGCAATTTGCCAAAAACGAACAAATCGAAGTTATCAAGAAATCAAAACCCACTCTTCATTGGCGCGATTCCATTTGAATTAGACTAGCAATTCGCCAAAAACGAACAAACTTGAAATTATCATGAAATCAAAAACCACTTTTCATTGGCTCGATTCCAATCGAATTAGACTAGCAATTTGCCAAAAACGAACAAATCGAAGTTATCAAGAAATCAAAACCCACTCTTCATTGGCGCGATTCCATTTGAATTAGACTAGCAATTCGCCAAAAACGAACAAACCCAAAATTGTCATGAAATCAGAAACCACTTTTCATTGGCTCGATTCCAATCGAATTAGACTAGCAATTCGCCAAAAAACGAACAACTCCAAAGTCATCTTAAAATCAAAAACCACTTTTCATTGACTCGATTCCAATCGAGTTACACTAGTAATTCGCCAAAAATGAACAAACCAAAGTTATCAAGAAATCAAAAGCCACTTTTTATTGGATCGATTCCAATCGAATTAGACTAGCAATTCGGCAAAAACGAACAAACTTGAAATTATCATGAAATCGAAAACCACTTTTCATTAACTTGATTCCAATCGAATTAAACTAGCAATTCTCCAAGAAATGGAAGAACCCGAAGTTATCATGAAATCAAAAACAGTATTTCGTTGGCTCGATTCCAATCGAATTAGACTAGCAATTCGCAAAGAAATGAAAAAACATGAAGTTATCAAGAAATCAAAAACCACTTTTCATTGGCTCGATTCCATTTGAATTAGTCTAGCTATTCACGATAAATGAAATAACCCGAAGTTATCGTGAAATCAAAACCCACTTTTCATTCGTTCGATTCCAATCGAATTAGACTAGCAATTTGCCAAAAACGAACAAATCCAAGTTATCAAGAAATCAAAACCCACTTTTCATTGGAACGATTCCATTTGAATTAGACTAGAAATTCGCCAAAAACGAACAAACCCGAAATTGTCATGAAATCAGAAACCACTTTTCATTGGCTCGATTCCAATCGAACTAGACTAGCAATTCGCCAAAAATGAACAACTCCAAAGTCATCTTAAAATAAAAACCACTTTTCATTAGCTCGATTCCAATCGAGATACACTAGTAATTCGCCAAAAATGAACAAACCAAAGTTATCAAGAAATTAAAAGCCACTTTTTATTGGCTCGATTCCAATCGAATCAAACTAGCAATTCGCCAAAAACGAACAAGCCCGAAGTTATTATGAAATCAAAAACCACATTTCGCTGGTTCGATTCCAATTGAATTAGACTAGCAATTCGCCAAAAACAAACAACTCCAAAGTCATCTTAAAATCAAAAACCACTTTTCATTGGCTCGATTCCAATCGAATTAGACTAGCAATTCGCTAAAAATGAACAAACCAAAGTTATCAAGAAATCAAAAGCCACTTTTTATTGGCTCGATTCCAATGGAATTAGACTAGCAATTCGCCAAAAACGAACAAACTTGAAATTATCCTGAAATCAAAAACCACTTTTCATTGGCTCGATTCCAATCGAATTAAACTAGCAATTCTCCAAGAAATGGAAGAACCCGAAGTTATTATGAAATCAAAAACAGCATTTCGTTGGCTCGATTCCAATCGAATTAGACTAGCAATTCGCAAAGAAATGAAAAAACATGAAGTTATCAAGAAATCAAAAACCACTTTTCATTGGCTCGATTCCATTTGAATTAGTCTAGCTATTCACGATAAATGAAATAACCCGAAGTTATCGTGAAATCAAAACCCACTTTTCATTCGTTCGATTCCAATCGAATTAGACTAGCAATTTGCCAAAAACGAACAAATCGAAGTTATCAAGAAATCAAAACCCACTTTTCATTGGAACGATTCCATTTGAATTAGACTAGAAATTCGCCAAAAACGAACAAACCCGAAATTGTCATGAAATCAGAAACCACTTTTCATTGGCTCGATTCCAATCGAATTAGACTAGCAATTCGCCAAAAATGAACAACTCCAAAGTCACCTTAAAATAAAAACCACTTTTCATTAGCTCGATTCCAATCGAGATACACTAGTAATTCGCCAAAAATGAACAAACCAAAGTTATCAAGAAATTAAAAGCCATTTTTTATTGGCTCGATTCCAATCGAATCAAACTAGCAATTCGCCAAAAACGAACAAGCCCGAAGTTATTATGAAATCAAAAACCACATTTCGCTGGTTCGATTCCAATTGAATTAGACTAGCAATTCGCCAAAAACAAACAACTCCAAAGTCATCTTAAAATCAAAAACCACTTTTCATTGGCTCGATTCCAATCGAATTAGACTAGCAATTCGCTAAAAATGAACAAACCAAAGTTATCAAGAAATCAAAAGCCACTTTTTATTGGCTCGATTCCAATGGAATTAGACTAGCAATTCGCCAAAAATGAACAAACTTGAAATTATCCTGAAATCAAAAATCACTTTTCATTGACTCGATTCCAATCGAATTAAACTAGCAATTCGCCAAGAAATGGAAGATCCCGGACTTATCATGAAATCAAAAACCGCATTTCATTGGCTCGATTCCAATCGAATTAGACTAGCAATTCGCAAAGAAACGAAAAAAAACATGAAGTTATCAAGAAATCAAAAACCACTTTTCATTGGCTCGATTCCATTTGAATTAGTCAAGCTATTCGCGAAAAATGAACAAACCCGAAGTTATCATGAAATCAAAAGCCACTTTTCATTGGTAAGATTCCAATTGAATTAGTCTAGCTATTCACCAAAAATAAACAAACCCGGAGATGTCTTGAAATAAAAAATAACGTTTCAATGACTCGATTCCAATCAAATTTCTTTAGCTATTCGTCAAAAATGAACAAACCCAAAGTTATCTTGAAATCAAAAACTGCATTTCATTGGCTCGCTTCCAATCGAATTAGTCTAGCAACTCGCCAAAAATGAACAAACCCGAAGTTATCATGAAATCAAAAACCATTTTTCATTGGCTCGATTCCAATCGAATTAGACTAGCAATTGCTAAAAAATAAAAGAACCTAAAGGTATCATTAAATCACAAACCACATTTCATTGGCTCGATTCCAATCGAATTTGTCTAGCTATTCACCAAAAATGAACAAACCCGAAGTTATCATGAAATCAAAATCCACATTTCACTGCCTCGATTACAATCGAATTAGACTAGCAATTTGCCAAAAACAAACAAACCAAAGTTATCAAGAAATCAAAAGCCACTTTTCATTGGCACAATTCCATTTCAATTAGACTAGCAATTCGCCAAAAACGAACAAACCCGAAATTATCATGAAATGAAAAAGGACTTTTCATTGGCTCGATTCCAATCGAATTAGATTACCAACTCGCTAAAAAATAAAAGAACCCGAAGGTATCATTAAATCAAAATACAACATTTCATTGGCTCAATTCCAATCGAATTAGTCTAGCTATTCGCCAAAAATGAACAAGCCCGAAGTTATCATGAAATCAAAAACCACATTTTATTGGCTCGATTCCAATCGAATTAGACTAGCAATTCGCTAAAAACGAACAAACCTGAAATTATCATGAAATCAAAAACCACTTTTCATTGGCTCGATTCCAATCAAATTAGACTAGCAATTTGCCAAGAAACAAAAGAACCCGAAGTTATCACAAAATCAAAAACCACTTTTCATTGGCTCGATTCCAATAAAATTAGTCTAGTTATTCGCCAAAAATGAACAAATCCGAAGTTATCGTGAAATCAAAAATCACAATTCATTGGCTCGATTCCAATCGAATTAGACTAGCAATTTGCCAAAAATGAACAAACCCGAAGTTATCATGAAACAAAAACCACATTTCATTGGCTCGATTCCAATCGATCAGACTACCAATTCGCAAAAACCGAACAAAGCCGAAGTTATCATGAAATCAAAAACCTCATTTCATTGGCTCAATTCCAATCGAATTAGACTAGCAATTAACCAAAAATGAAAAACCCTAAAGTTATCTTAAAATCAAAAACCACTTTTCATTGGCTCGATTCCAATCGAATTACACTAGCAATTCGCAAAAAAAGAACAAATCCGAAGTTATCAAGAAATAAAATGCCACGTTTCATTGGCTCGATTCCAATAGAATTGGACTAGCAATTTGCCGAAATGAACAAACCCGAAGTTATCATGATATCAAAACCCATTTTTCATTCGTTCGATTCCAATCGAATTAATCTAGCTATTCGCCAAAAATTAACAAACCTGAAGTTGTCATGACATCAAATACCACATTTCATTGGCTCGATTCCAATCGAATTAGACAAGCAACTCTCCAAAAACGAACAAACCCGAAGTTATCATGAAATAAAAAGCCACTTTTCATTGGCTTAATCCCAATCGAATTAGACTAGCAATTCGCCAAAAACTAACAACCATGAAGTTATCATGAAATCAAAACCCACTTTTCGTTGGCTCGATTCCAATCGAATTAGTCTAGCTATTCGCCAAAAATGAACAAACCCGAAGTTATCTTGAAATCAAAAACCACATTTCATTGGCTCGATTCCAATCGACTTAGACTAGCAATTCGCCAAGAAAAGAAAAAACATGAAGTTATCAAGAAATCGAAAACCACTTTTCATTGGCTCGATTCCATTCAAATTAGTCTAGCTATTCACCAAAAACGAACAAACCCGAAATTATCATGAAATCAAAAACCACATTTCATTGGCTCTTTTCCAATCGAATTAGACTAGCAATTTGCCAAAAGTAAACAAACTCGAAATTGTCATGAAATCAAAAACGACATTTCATTGGCTCGATTCCAATCAAATTAGACTAGAAATTCGCCAAAAAGAACAAACCCGAACTTATCATGAAATTAAAAATCACTTTTCATTGACTCGATTTCAAAAGAATTAAACTAGCAATTCACCAAAAAGAACAAACCCGAAGTTATCATGAAATCAAAAGCTACTTTTCATTGGCTCGATTCCAATCGAATTAGTCTCGCTATTCGCCAAAAACAAACAAACGCAAAGTTGTCTTGAAATAAAAAAACGTTTCATTAGCTCGATTCCAATCGAATTAGTCTAGCTATTCGTCAAAAATTAACAAACTCGAAGTTTTTTTGAAACCAAAAACTACATTTCATTTGCTCGAATATAATCGAATTAGACTAGCAATTCGCCAAAAATGTACAAACCCGAAGTTATCATGAAATCAAAAACCAATTTCATTGGCTCGATTTCAATTGAATTAGACTAGCGATTCGCCAAAAAGAACAAACCCAAAGTTCTCATGAAATCAAAAGCCACTTTTCACTGGCTCGATTCCAATCGAATTAGTCTAGCAATTTGCCAAAAATGAACAAACCCGAAGTTGTCTTGAAATCAAAAAAACATTTCATTGGCTCAATTCCAATTGAATTAGACAAGCAGTTCGCCAGAAACGAACAACCATGAAGTTATCATGAAATCAAAAACCACATTTTATTGGCTCGATTCCAATCGAATCAGACTAGCAATTCGTCAAAAATGAAAAAACTTGAAGTTGTCATGAAATCAAAAACCACTTTTAATTCACTCGATTCCAATCGAATCAGACTAGCAATTCGCCAAAAAGAACAAACCCGAAGTTTTCATGAAATCAAAAACCACTTTTAATTCACTCGATTCCAATCGAATTAGACTAGCAATTCGCCAAAAAGAACAAACCCGAAGTTTTCATGAAATCAAATGCCACTTTTCATTGGCTCGATTCCAATCGAATTAGTCTAGCGATTCGCCAAAACCGAACAAACTCGAAGTTGTCTTGAAATAAAAAAACAACATTTCATTGGCTCGATTCCAATCGAATTAGACTAGCAATTCTCCTGAAACGGACAAACTCGAAGTTATTATGGAATCAAAAACTAAATTTCATTGGCTCAAATCCAATCAAATTAGATTGCAATTTGCCCAAAATGAACAACCCCAATGTTATCCAAAAATCAAAAAGCACTTTTCATTGGCTCGATTCCAATCAAATTAGACTAGCAATTCGCTAAAAATCGAACAAGCCCGAACTTATCGTGAAATCAAAAACCACTTTTCACTGGCTCAATTCCAATCGAATTAGACTAGCAATTCTCCAAGAAACGAAAAAAGATAAGGTTATCAAAAAATCAAAAACCACTTTTCATTGGTTCGATTCCAATTGAATTAGTTTAGCTATTCGCCAAAAATGAACAAACCCGAAGTTATCATGAAATCAAAAACCACATTTTATTGGCTCGATTCCAATCGAATTAGACTAGCAATTCGCCAAAAGCAAACAAACCCGAAGTTATCATGAAGCGAAAGACCACATTTCATTGACTCGATTCCAATCGATTTAGATTAGGAATTCACCAAAAATGAACAAACCCAAAGTTATCATGAAATCAAAAACCACATATCATTGGCTCGATTCCAATTGAATTAAACTAGCAACTCCTCAACAGCGAACAAACCCGAAGTTATCATGAAATCAAAAGGCACTTTTCATTGGCTCAGTCCCAATCGAATTAGACTATCAATTCGCCAAAAAGAACAAACCCGAAGTTATCATGAAATCAAAAGCCACTTTTCATTGACTCGATTCCAATCGAATTGAACTAGCAATTCGCCAAAACGAACAAACCTGAAGTTATCATGATATCAAAACCCACTTTCCACTCGATCGATTCCAATCAAATTAGTCTAGCTATTCGACAAAAACGAATAAACCCGAAGTTCTCTTGAAATCAAAACCTGCATTTCATCGGCTCGATTCCAATCGAATTAGACTAGCAATTCGCCAAAAATGAACAAACCCGAAGTTATCATGAAATCAAAAATCACTTTTCATTGGCTCGATTCCAATCGAATTAGACTAGCAATTCGCCAAGAAATGAAAAAACATGAAGTTATCAAGAAATCAAAAACCACTTTTCATTGGCTCGAATCCAATTGAATTACTCTAGCTATTCGCCAAAAATGAACAAACCCGAAGTTATCATGAAATCAAAAACCACATTCCATTGGCTCGATTCTAATCGAATTAGACAAGTAATTCACCAAAAGCAAACAAACTCGAGGTGATCATGAAATCAAAAACCACATTTCATTGGCTTGATTCCAATTGAATTAGACTAGCAATTTGCAAAGAAACGAAAAAACATGAAGTTATCTAGAAATAAAAAACCACTTTTCCTTGGCTCAAATCCAATCGAATTAGTCTAGCTATTCTCCAAAAACGAACAAACCTAAAGTTATCATGAAATCAAAGACCACATTTTATTGGCTTGATTCCAATCGAATTAGACAAGCAATTCGCTGAAAGCGAGCGAACCCGAGGTTATCATGAAATCAAAAACCACATTTCATTGGATCGATTCCAATCGAATTAGACTAGCAATTTGCCAGAAAGAACAAACCCGAAGTTATCATGAAATCAAAAGCCACTTTCCATTAGATCGATTCCAATCGAATTAGTCTAGCTATTCGCCAAAACTGAACAAACCCGAAGTTGTCTTGAAATCAAAGCCAACATTTCATTGGCTCGATTCCAATCGAATTAGACTAGCAATTCGCCAAAAAGAACAAGCCCGAAGTTATCATGAAATCAAAAGCCACTTTTCATTGGCTCGATTCCAATTGAACTGGACTAGATATTTGCCAAAACGAACAAACCTGAAGTTATCATGATATCAAAACCCACTTTTCATTCGTTCGATACCAATCTTATTAGTCCAGCTGTTCGTCAAAAATGAACAAACCCGAAGTTGTCATGAAATCAAAAACCACATTTCATTGGCTCGATTCCAATCGACTTAGACTAGCAACTCGCTAAAAACGAACAAACCCGAATTTATCATGAAATCAAAAGCTACTTTTCATTGGCTTAGTCCCAATAGAATTAGATTTGCAATTCGCTAAAAATGAACAAACCCGAAGTTATCATGAAATCAAAAGCCACTTTTCATTGGCTCGATTCCAATGGAACTAGTCTAGCTATTTGTCAAAAACGGACAAACCCGAAGTTATCTTGAAATCAAAAACTGCATTTCATTGGCTCAATTACAATCAAATTCGACTATTAGTTCGCCAAAAATGGACAAACCCGAACTTTATCATGAAATCAAAGACCACTTTTCATTGGCTCAATTCCAATCAAATTAGACTAGGAATTCGCCAAAAATGAACAACCCAAAAGTTATCTTAAAATCGAATCCACTTTTCATTGGCTCAATTCCAAGCGAACTACACTAGCAATTCGCCAAAAATGAACAAACTCGAAGTTCTCATGAAATCAAAACCCACCTTTCATTCGTTCAATTCCAATTGAATTAGACTAGCAATTTGCCAGAAACGAACAAATCGAAGTTATCAAGAAATCAAAAGCCACCTTTCATTAGCGCGATTCCATTTGAATTAGACTAGCAATTTGGCAAAAACGAACAAACCCGAAATTATCATGAAATCAAAAACCACTTTTCATTGGCTGGAGTCCAATCGAATCAGACTAGCAATCCACTAAAAAACGAAAGAACCTAAAGTTATCATTAAATCGAAAACCACATTTCATTGGCTCGATTCCAATCAAATTAGTCTAGCTATTCGCCAAAAACGAACCAACCCGAAGTTATAATGCAATCAAAAACCACATTTCATTAGCTTGATTACAATCGAATTAGAATAGCAATTCGCTAAAAACAAACAAATCAGGAATTATCATGAAATCAAAAACTACATTTCACTGGCTCGATTCCAATCGAATTAGACTAGCAATTCGCCGAAAATAATCAACTCCAAAGTCATCTTAAAATCAAAAACCACTTTTCATTGGCTCGATTCCAATCGAATTAGACTAGCAATTCGCCAAAAATGAACGAACCTGAAATTGTCATGCAATCAAAAACCACTTTTCATTGGTTTGATTCCAATCGAATTAAACTAGCAATTCGCCAAGAAATGGAAGAACCTGAAGTTATCGTGAAATCAAAAACCTCTTTTCGCTGGCTCGACTCCAATTGAATTAGTCTAGCTATTCGCCAAAATTGAACAAATCCGAAGTTATAGTGAAATCAAAAACCACATTTCATTGGCTCGATTCTAATCGAATCAGATTAGCAATTCTCCAAAAACGAACAAATCCAAAGTTATCATGAAACAAAAATCACATTTCATTGGCTCGATTCCAATCGAATTAGACTAGCAATTCGCCAAATATGAACAACCCCAATGTTATCTTAAAATCAAAAACCACTTTTCATTGGCTCAATTCCAAGCGAATTACACTAGCAATTCGCCAAAAATGAACAAACTCGAAGTTATCATGAAATCAAAACCCACATTTCATTCGTTCGATTCCAATTGAATTAGACTAGCAATTTGCCAGAAACGAACAAATCGAAGTTATCAAGAAATCAAAAGCCACTTCTCATTAGCGCGATTCCATTTGAATTAGACTAGCAATTCGGCAAAAATGAACAAACCCGAAATTATCATGAAATCAAAAACCACTTTTCATTGGCTCGAGTCCAATCGAATTAGACTAGCAATCCGCTAAAAAATGAAAGAACCTAAAGTTATCATTAAACCGAAAACCACATTTCATTGGCTCGATTCCAATCAAATTAGTCTAGCTATTCGCCAAAAACGAACTAACCCGAAGTTATAATGCAATCAAAAACCACATTTCATTAGCTTGATTACAATCGAATTAGAATAGCAATTCGCCAAAAACAAACAAATCCGGAATTATCATGAAACCAAAAACTACATTTCACTGGCTCGATTGCAATTGAATTAGACTAGCAATTCGCCGAAAACAATCAACTCCAAAGTCATCTTAAAATCAAAAACCACTTTTCATTGGCTCGATTCCAATCGAATTAAACTAGCAAATCGCCAAAAATGAACAAACCTAAAATTGTCGTGCAATCAAAAATCACTTTTCATTGGCTTGATTCCAATCGAATTAAACTAGCAATTCGCCAAGAAATGGAAGAACCTGAAGTTATCGTGAAATCAAAAACCTCTTTTCACTGGCTCGACTCCAATTGAATTAGTCTAGCTATTCGCTAAAAATGAACAAATTCGAATTATAGTGAAATCAAAAACCACGTTTCATTGGCTCGATTCTAATCGAATCAGACTAGCAATTCGCCAAAAACGAACAAATCCAAAGTTATCATGAAACAAAAATCACATTTCATTGGCTCGATTCCAATCGAATTAGACTAGCAATTCGTCGAAAATGAACAACCCCAATGTTATCTTAAAACCACTTTTCATTGGCTCGATTCCAATCGAATTACACTAGCAATTTGCCAAAAATGAATAGATGCGAAGTTATCATGAAATCAAAAGCCATTTCTCATTGGCTCGATTCCAATCGAATGGGACTAGCAATTTGGTAAAACGAACAAACGTGAAGTTATCATGATATCAAATTCCATTTTTCGTTCGTTCGACTCCAATCGAATTAGTCCAGCTGTTCGCCAAAAATGAACAAACCCGAAGTTGTCATGACATCAAAAACCACATTTCATTGGCTTGATTCCAATCAAATTAGACTAGCAACTCGCGAAAATGAATAAACCCTAAGTTATCATGAAATCAAGAGCAACTTTTCATTTGCTCAATCCCAATCGAATTAGATGAGCAATTCGCCAAAAACCAACAAACCCAAAGTTTTCATGAAATCAAAAGCCACTTTTCGTTGGCTCAATTCTAATAGAATTAGTCTAGCTATTCACCAAAAACGAACAAACCCAAAGTTATCTTGAAAACAAAAACTGTATTTCATTTGCTCGATTCCAATCGAATTAGACTGGCAATTTGCCAAGAAACGAAAAAACATAATGTTATCAAGAAATCAAAAACCACTTTTCATTGGCTCAATTCCATTCGAATTAGCCTAGCTATTCGCCAAAAATGAACAAACCTGAAGTTCTCATGAAATCAAAAACCATATTTCATTGGTTCGATTCCAATCGAATTAGTCTAGCAATTCGTCAAAAGCAAACGAGCCCGAAGTTATCATGAAATCAAAAACTACATTTCATTGGCTCGATTCCAATCAAATTAGACTAGCAACTCACCAAAAACGAACAAACCCGAAGTTATCATGAAATCAAAAGCCACTATTCATTGGCTCGATCCCAATAGAATTAGACGAACAATTTGCCAAAAATAAACAAACCCAAAGTTATCTTGAACACAAAAACCACATTTCATTAGCTCGATTCCAATCGAATTAGTCTAGGTATTCGCCAAAAACGAACAAACCCGAAGTTGTCTTAAAGTCAAAAACAACTTTTCATTAGCGCGATTCCAATCGAATTAAACTAGAAACGAACAAACCTGAAGTTATCATGAAATCAAAAACCACAGATAATTGGCTCGATTCCAATCGAATTAGACTAGCAATTCACCAAAAACAACAAACCGAAGTTATCATGAAATCAAAAGCCACTTTTCATTGGCTCGATTCCAATGGAATTAGTCTAGCTTTTCGCCAAAAATGAACAAACCCGAAGTTATCTTGAAATCAAAAACAACATTTCATTGGCTCGATTCCAATCGAATTAGACTTGCAATTCGCCAGAAACGAACAAACCCGAAGTTATCAAGAAATCAAAACCCACATTTCATTGGCTCAATTCCAATCTAATAAAAATAGCAATTCGCCAAAAACGAACAAACCCGAAGTATTCATGAAATCAAAAACACATTTCATTGGCTCGATTCCAATCGAATTAGACTAGCAATCTGCCAAAAATAAACAACCCCAAAGTTATCTTAAAATCAAAAATCAATTTTCATTGGCTCGATTCCAATCGAATTACGCTCGCAATTCGCCAAAAATGAACAAATATGAAGTTATAATGAAATCAAAAGCCCCTTTTCATGGGCTCGATTCCAATCGAATTGGACTAGCAATTCGCCAAAATGAAGAAACCCAAAGTTATCATGATAGCAAAACCCACTTTTCGTTCATTCGATTCCAATCAAATTAGTCCAGCTATTCGCTAAAAATGAACAAACCCGAAGTTGTCATGAAATCAAAAACCACATTTCATTGGCTCAATTCCAATCGAATTAGACTAGCAACTCGCCAAAAACGAACGAACCCAAAGTTATCATGAAATCAAAAGCCACTTTTCATTAGCTCGGTCCCAATTGAATTAGTCTAACTATTCGCCAAAAATGAACAAACCCAAAGTTGTCCTGAAATCAAAAACAACATTTCATTGGCTCGATTCCAATTGAATTAGACTAGTAATTCGTCAGAAACGAACAAACCCGAAGTTATCTTGGAATCAAAAACCACATTTCATTGGCTCGATTCCAATCGAATCAGATTAGTAATTTTCCAAAAATGAACAAACCCGAAGTTATCATGAAATCAAAAACCACAATTCATTGGCTCGATTCCAATCCAATTAGTCAAGCTATTTGCCAAAAACAAACAAACCCAAAGTTGTCTTTAAATCCAAAACAACATTTCTTAGGCTCGATTCCAATCGAATTAGACTAGCAATTTGCCAGAAACGAACAAACCTGAAGTTATCATGAAATCGAAAACCACATTTCATTGCCTTGATTTAAATCGAATCAGACTAGCAATTCGCCAAAAATGAACGGACTCGAACTTATCATGAAATCACTAACGACTCTTCATTGGCTCGATCCCAATCGAATTAGACTAGCAATTCGCCAAAAAGAACAAACCCGAAGTTATCATGAAATCAAAAGCCACTTTTCGTTGGCTCGATTCCAATAGAATTAGTTTAGCTTTTCAGTAAAAATGAACAACCCCAAAGTTATCTTAAAATCAAAAACCACTTTTCATTTGCTTGATTCCAATCGAATCAGACTAGCAATTCGCCAAAAACGAACAAACCCGTAGTTATCATGAAATCGAAAACCACATTTCATTGGCTCGATTCCAATTGAATGAGACTAGCAATTCACGAGAAACGAGCAACCCCTAAGTTATGATGAAATCAAAAGCCACTTTTCATTGAATTGATTCCAATCGAATTACACTAGCAATTCGCCAAAAACGAAAAAATGCGAAGTTATCATGTAATAAAAAGCCACTTTTCATTGGATTGATTCCAATCGAATTGGACTAGCAATTCGCCAAAACAAACGAACCTGAAGTTATCTTGATATCAAAACCCACTTTCATTCGTTCACTTCCAATCGAATTAGTCCAGCTATTCGCCAAAAATGAACAAACCCGAAGTTGTCGTGAAATCAAAAACCACATTTCATTGGCTCGATTCCTATCGAATTAGACTAGCAACTCACCAAAAATGAACAAACCCAAAGTCATCATGAAATCAAAAGCCACTTTTCATTGGCTCGGTCCCAATAGAATTAGACTAGCAATTCGCCAAAAATGAACAAATCGGAAGTTATCATGAAATCAAAAGTCACTTTTCAATGGCTCGATTCCAATCGAATAAGTCTAGCTATTCATAAAAAATGAACAAACCCGAAGTTATCTTGAAATCAAAAACTGCATTTCATTGGCTTGATTCCAATCGAATTAGACTAGCAATTCGCCAAAAATGAACAGACCCAAACTTTATCATGAATCGAAAATCACTTTTCATCGGCTCGATTCCAATCGAATTAGACTAGGAATTTGACAAAAACGAACAACCCCAAAGTTATATTAAAATCAAAAACCACTTTTCATTGGCTCAATTCCAATCGAATTACTCTAGCAATTCGCCAAAAATGAACAAACCCGAAGTTATCATGAGATCAAAACCCACTTTTCATTGGCGCGAATCCATTCAACTTACACTAGCAATTCACCAAAAATGAACAAACCCGAAATTATCATGAAATCAAAAACGACTTTACATTGGCTCGAATCCAATAGAATTAGACTAGCAATTCGCTAAAAATGAAAGAACTCGGAGGTAGCATTAAATCAAAAATCACATTTCATTAGCTCGATTCCAATCGAATTAGTCTAACGATTCGTCAAAAACGAACAAACCCGAAGTTATCATGAAATCAAAAACCACAGTTAATTAGCTCGATTCCAATCGAATTAGACCAGCAATTCGCCAAAAACAACAAACCGAAGTTACCATGAAATCAAAAGTCACTTTTCATTGGCTCGATTCCAATCGAATTAGTCTAGCTATTCGCCAAAATTGAACAAATTTAAAGTTGTCTTGAAATCAAAAACATTTCATTGGCTCGATTCCAATCGAATTTGTCTAGCTATTCGTAAAAAATGAACAAACGCGAAGTGGTCTTGAAATCAAAAACAACATTTCATTGGCTCGATTCCAATAGAATTAGACTTGCAATTTGCCAGAAACGAACAAACCCGAAGTTATCAAGAAATCAAAGCCCACATTTCATTAGCTCGATTCCAATCAAATAAGGCTAGCAATTCGCGAAAAACGGACAAACGCGAAGTTATCATGAAATCTAAAACCACATTTCATTGGCTTGATTCCAATCGAATCAGACTAGTAATTCGCCAAAAACAAACAAAGCCAAAGTTGTCATGAAATCAAAAACACATTTCATTGGGTCGATTCCAATTGAATTAGAATAGCAATCCGCCACAAATAAACAACCCCAAAGTTATCTTAAAATCAAAAACCACTTTTCATTGGCTTGATTCCAATCGAATTACACTAGCATTTTCCTAAAAACGAACAAATCTGAAGTTATAATGAAATCAAAAGCCCCTTTTCATTAGCTCGATTCCAATCGAATTGGACTAGCAATTCGCCAAAATGAAGAATCCCGAAGTTATCATGATATACAAACCAACTTTTCATTGGCTCGATTTCATTCGAATCAGATTAGTAATTTACTAAAAATGAACAAACCCGAAGTTATCATGAAATCAAAAACCACAATTCATTTGCTCGATTCCAATCGAATTAGTCTAGCTATTCCCCAAAAACGAACAAACGCGAAGTTATCATGAAATCAAAAATCACATTTCATTGGCTTGATTCCAATCGAATCAGACTAGCAATTCGCCAAAAACGAACAAAGCCAAAGTTGTCATGAAATCAAAAACACATTGCATTGGCTCGATTCCAATCGAATTAGACTAGCGATCCGCCAAAAATAAACAACCCCAAAGTTGTCTTAAAATCAAAAACCACTTTTCATTGGCTTGATTCCAATCGAATTACACTAACAATTTGCTAAAAACGAACAAATCTGAAGTTATAATGAAATCAAAAGCCCCTTTTCATTTGCCCGATTCCAATCGAATTGGACTAGCAATTCGCCAAAATGAAGAACCCCGGAGTTATCATGATATCAAAACCCACTTTTCATTGGCTCGATTTCAATCGAATGAGATTAGTAATTTGCCAAAAACGAACGAACCCGAAGTTATCATGAAATCAAAAGCCACTTTTCATTGGCTCGGTCCCAATCGAATTAGTCTAGCTATTCGCCAAAAATGAACAAACCCGAAGTTGTCTTGAAATAAAAAAAAACATTTCTTTGGCTCGATTCCAATCGAATTAGACAAGCAATTCGTCAGAAACAAACAAACCCGAAGTTAACTTGGAATCAAAACCCACATTTCATTGGCTCGATTGCAATCGAATCAGATTAGCAATTTGCCAAAAATGAACAAACCCGAAGTTATCAAGAAATCAAAAACCACAATTCATTGGCTCGATTCCAATCGAATTAGTCTAGCTATTCGCCAAAAATGAACAAACCCGAAGTTGTCTTTAAATAAAAAACAACATTTTTTCGGCTCGATTCCAATCGAATTAGACTAGCAATTTGCCAGAAACGAACAAACCTGAAATTATCATGAAATCAAAAACCACATTTCATTGGCTCGATTTAAATCGAATCAGACTAGCAATTTGCCAAAAATGAACAAACCCGAACTTATCACGAAATCACTAACGACTCTTCATTGGGTCGATTCCTATCTAATTAGACTAGCAATTCGCCAAAAAGAACAAACCCGATGTTATCATGAAATCGAAAGCCAATTTTCATTGGCTCAATTCGAATCGAATTAGTCTAGCTATTCGCCAAAAACAAACAAAGCCGAAGTTTTCTTAAAATCAAAAACAACATCTCATTGGCTGGATTCCAGTCGAATTAGACAAGTAATTCGCCAGAAATGAACAAACCCAAAGTTATCATGAAATCAAAAACCACATTTCATTGGCTCGATTCCAATCGAATCAGACTAGCAATTCGTCAAAAATGAACAACCCAAAGTTATCGTTTAATCAAAAACCACATTTCATTGGCTCGATTCCAATCGAATTAGACTAGCAATTTGCCAAAAATGAACAACCCCAAAGTTATCTTAAAATCAAAAATCACAATTCATTGGCTCGATTCCAATCGAATTAGACTAGCAATTCGCCAAAAAGAACAAACCCGAAGTTATCATGAAATCAAAAGCCACTTTTCGTTGGCTCGATTCCAATCGAATTAGTTTAGCTATTCGGTAAAAATGAACAACCCCAAAGTTATCTTAAAATCAAAAACCACTTTTCATTGGCTCAATTCCAATCGAATCAGACTAGCAATTCGCCAAAAATAAACAAACACGAAGTTATCATGATATCAAAAACCACATTTCATTGGCTCGATTGTAATCGAATTAGACTAACAATTCACGAGAAATGAACAAACCCGAAGTTGTGATGAAATCAAAAATCACTTTTCATTGACTCGATTCCAATCGAATTACACTAGCAATTCGCCAAAAATGAAAAAAATATGAAGTTATCATGTAATCAAAAGCTACTTTTCATTGGCTCGATTCCAATCGAATTGGACTAGCAATTCGCTAAAACAAACAAACCTGGAGTTATCTTGATATCAAAACCCACTTTCATTCGTTCGATTCCAATCGAATTAGACTAGCGATTCGCCAACAATGAAATAACCCGAAGTTATCATGAAATTAAAAACCACATTTCATTGGCTCGACTCCAATCGAATTAGACTAGCAATTTGCTAAAAACGAACAAGCCTGAAATTATCATGAAATCAAAAGCCACTTTTCATTGGCTCGATTCCAATCAAATTAGACTAGCAATTTGCCAAAAATGAACAAACCGGAAGTTATCATGCAATCAAAAGTCACTTTTCAATGGCTCGATTCCAATCGAATTAGTCTAGCTATTCTTCAAAAAGAACAAACGTAAAGTTATCTTGAAATCAAAAAATGCATTTCATTGGCTCGATTCCAATCGAATTAGGCTAGCAAATAGCCAAAAATGAACAAATCCGAACTTATCATGAAACCAAAAACCACTTTTCATTGGCTCGATTCCAATCGAATTAGTCTAGCAATTCGCCAAAAAGAACAAACCCGAAGTTTTCATGAAGTCAAAAGCCACTTTTTATTGGCTCGATTCCAATCGAATTAGTCTAGCTATTTGCCAAAAATGAACAAACCGAAAGTTGTCTTGAAATAAAAAACAACATTTCATTGGCTCGATTGCAATCGAATTAGACTAGCAATTTACCAGAAACGAACAAACCCGAGGTTATCATGAAATCAAAAACAACAGTTTATTCACTCGATTCCAATCGAATCAGACTAGCAATTATATAAAAATGAACCAACCCAAAATTATCATGAAATCAAAAATCACATTTCATTGACTTGATTCCAATCGAATTAGACTAGCAATTCGCCAAAAATGATCAACCCCAAAGTTATCTTAAAATCAAAAACCACTTTTCATTGGCTCGATTCCAATCGAATTACATTAGCAATTCGCCAAAAATGAACAAATCCGAAGTTATCATGAAATCGAAAGCAACTTTTCATTGGCTTGATTCCAATCGAATTGGACTAGCAATTTGCCGAAATGAACAAACATGAATTTATCTTGATATCAAAACCCACTTTTTATTCGTTTGATTCTAATCTAATTAGTCTAGCTATTCGCTAAAAATGAACAAACCCAAAGTTGTCATGAAATCAAAAACCACATTTCATCGGCTCGATTCCAATCGAATTAGACTAGCAACTCGCCAAAAATGAACAAACCCGAACTTATCAAGAAATCAAACACCACTTTTCATTGGCTCGATTCCAATCGAATTAGACTAGCAATTCGCCAAAAAGAACAAACCCGAAGTTTTCATGAAGTCAAAAGCCACTTTTTATTGGCTTGATTCCAAATGAATTAGACTAGCAATTTGCCAAAAAAGAACAACTCCAAAGTCATCTTAAAATCAAAAGCCACTTTTCATTGGCTCGATTCCAATCGAATTACACTAGCAATTCGCCAAAAATGAACAAACCAAAGCTATCAAAAAATCAAAAGCCACTTTTTATTGGGTCGATTCCAATCGAATTAGACTAGCAATTCGCCAAAAATGAACAAACTTGAAATTATCATGAAATCAAAAACCACTTTTCATTGGCTCGATTCCAATCGAATTAAACTAGCAATTCGCGAAGAAATGGAAGAACCCAAAGTTATCATGAAATCAAAAACCGCATTTCATTGGCTCGATTCCAATCAAATTAGACTAGCAATTTGCAAAGAAACGAAAAAACATGAAGTTATCAAGAAATCAAAGACCACATTTCATTGGCTCGATTCCATTTGAATTAGTCTAGCTATTCGTGAAAAATGAACGAACCCGAAGTTATCCTGAAATCAAAAACCGCATTTCATTGGCTTGATTCCAATCGAATTAGACTAGCAATTCGCAAAACGGAGACAAACTCGAAGTTTTCATGAAATCAAAAACCACATTTCATTTGCTCAATTCCAATCGAATTAGACTAGCAATTCGCCGAAAAGAACAAACCCGAACTTATCATGAAATCAAAAACCACTTTTTATCGGCTCGATTCCAAATGAATTCGACTAGCAATTCGGCAAAAAGAACAAACCCGAAGTTATCATGAAATCAAAAGCCACTTTTCATTGGCAAGATTCCATTCGAATTAGTCTAGCTATTCGTCAAAAATGAACAAACCCGAAGATGTCTTGAAATAAAAAATAACGTTTCAATGGCTCGATTCCAATCGAATTAGTTTAGCTATTCGTCAAAAATGAACAAACCCGAAGTTATCTTTAAATCAAAAACTGCATTTCATTGGCTCGATTCCAATCGAATGAGTCTAGCAATTCGGCAAAAACGAACAAACTCGAAGTTATCATGAAATCAAAAACCATTTTTCATTGGCTCGATTCCAATCGAATTAGACTAGCAATTCGCTAAAAAATGAAAGAACCAGAAGGTATCATCAAATCACAAACCACATTTCATTGGCTCGATTCCAATTGACTTAAACTAGCAATTCGCCAAAAATGAACAAACCCGAAGTCATCATGATATCAAAATCCACATTTCATTGCCTCGATTACAATCGAATTAAACTAGCAATTTGCCAAAAACAAACAAACCAAAGTTATCAAGAAATCAAAAGCCACTTTTCATTGGCACAATTCCATTCGAATTAGGCTAGCAATTCGCCAAAAATGAACAAACCCGAAATTATCATGAAATGAAAAACCACTTTTCATTGGCTCGATTCCAATCGAATTAGATTACCAATTCGCTAAAAAATAAAAGAACCCGAAGGTACCATTAAATCAAATACAACATTTCATTGGCTCAATTCCAATCGAATTAGTCTAGCTATTTGCCAAAAATGAACAAGCCCGAAGTTATCATGAAATCAAAAACCACATTTCATTGGCTCGATTCCAATCGAATTAGACTAGCAATTCGCCAAAAACAACAAATCCAAAGTTCTCATGTAATCAAAAGCCACTTTTCATTCGCTCGATTCCAATCGAATTAGTCTAGCAATTTGCCAAAAACGAACAAACCCAAAGTTGTCTTGAAATCAAAAACGACATTTCATTGCCTCAATTCCAATCGAATTAGACAAGCAATTCGCCAGAAACGAACAAACATGAAGTTATCATGAAATCAAAAACCACATTTCATTGGCTCGATTCTAATCGAATTAGACTAGCAATTCGCCAAGAAAAGAAAAACACATGAAGTTATCAAGAAATCGAAAACCATTTTTCATTGGCTCGATTCCATTCAAATTAGTCTAGCTATTAGCCAAAAACGAACAAACCCGAAATTATGATGAAATCAAAAACCACATTTCACTGGCTCGATTCCAATCGAATTAGACTAGCAAATTGCCAAAAGTAAACAAACTCGAAGTTGTCATGAAATCAAAAACCACATTTCATTGGCTCGATTCCAATCAAATTAGACTAGCAATTCGCCAAAAAGAACAAACCCGAACTTATCATGAAATCAAAAATCACTTTTCATTGGCTCGATTCGAAAAGAATTAGACTAGCAATTCACCAAAAAGAACAAACCCGAAGTTATCATGAAATCAAAAGCTACTTTTCATTGGCTCGATTCCAATCGAATTAGTCTCACTATTCGCCAAAAACGAACAAACGTGGAGTTGTCTTGAAATAAAAAAAATGTTTCATTAGCTCGATTCCAATCGAATTAGTCTAGCTATTCGTCAAAAACGAACAAACCCGAAGTTATCTTGAAATAAAAAAAACATTTCATTGGCTCGAAAATAATCGAATTAGACTAGCAATTTGCCAAAAATGTACAAACCCGAAGTTATCATGAAATCAAAAACACTTTTCATTGGCTCGATTCCGATCGAATTAGACTAGTAATTTGCCAAGAAACGAAAAAACATGAAGTTATGAAGAAATCAAAAACCACTTTTCATTGTCTCGATTCCAATCAAATTAGTCTAGCTATTCGCCAAAAATGAATAAACCCGAAGTTATCATGAAATCAAAAACCAGTTTTATTGGCACGATTTCAATCGAATTAGACTCGCAATTTGCCAAAAAGAACAAACCCAAAGTTCTCATGAAATCAAAAGCCACTTTTCATTGGCTCGATTCCAATCGAATTAGTCTAGCAATTTGCCATAAACGAACAAACCCGAAGTTGTCTTGAAATCAAAAACAACATTTCATTGGCTCAATTCCAATCGAATTAGACAGGCAGTTCGCGAGAAATGAACAAACATGAAGTTATCATGAAATCAAAAGCCACATTTTATTGGCTCGATTCCAATCGAATCAGACTAGCAATTCGCCAAAAATGAAAAAAACCTGAAGTTGCCATGAAATCAAAAACTACTTTTAATTCACTCGATTCCAATCGAATTAGACTAGTAATTCGTCAAAAAGAACAAACCCGAAGTTTTCATGAAATCAAATGCCACTTTTCATTGGCTCGATTCCAATCGAATTAGTCTAGCTATTCGCCAAAAACGAACAAAACCGAAGTTGTCTTGAAATCAAAAACAACATTTCATTGGCTCAATTCCAATCGAATTAGACTAGCAATTCGCCTGAAACGAACAAACCCGAAGTTATTATGAAATCAAAACCCACATTTCATTGGCTCGATTCCAATCGAATCAGACTCATAATTTGCCAAAAATGAACAAACCAGAAGTTATCATGAAACAAAAACCACATTTCATTGGCTTGATTCCAATCAAATTAGACTAGCAATTCGCCAAAAACGAACAAATCCGAATTTATCATGAAATCAAAAGCCACTTTTCATTGGCTCGATTCCAATCGAATTGTCATAGATATTTGCCAAAACGAACAAACCTGAAGTTATCATGATATCAAAAACCACTTTTCATTGGCTTGATTCCAATCGAATTAGACTAGCAATTCACCAAAAATGGATAAACCTGAAATTATCATGAAATCAAAAATCACTTTTCAATGGCCCGATTCCAATCGAATTAAACTAGCAATTCGCCAAGAAATGGAAGAACCTGAAGTTATCATGAAATCAAAAACCTCTTTTCATTGGCTCGATTCCAATTGAATTAGTCTAGCTATTCACCAAAAACAAACAAATGCGAAGTTATAGTGAAATCAAAAACCACATTTCATTGGCTCGATTCCAATCGAATTAGAATAGCAATTCGCCAAAAATGAACAAACCCGAAGTTATCATGAATCAAAAACTGCATTTCATCGGCTCGATTCCAATCGAATTAGACTAGCAATTCGCCAAAAATGAACAAACCCGAAGTTATCATGAAATCAAAAATCACTTTTCATTGGCTTGTTTCCAATCGAATTAGACTAGCAATTCGCCAAAAATGAACAAACCCGAAGTTATCATGAAATCAAAAATCACTTTTCATTGGCTTGTTTCCAATCGAATTAGACTAGCAATTCGCCAAGAAACGAAAAAACATGAAGTTGTTAATAAATCAAAAACCACTTTTCATTGGCTCGAATCCAATTGAATTAGTCTAGCTATTCTCCAAAAACGAACAAACCCAAAGTTATCATGAAATCAAAAACCACATTCCATTGGCTCGATTCTAGTCGAATTAGACTAGCAATTCGTCAAAAGCAAACAAACCCGAAGTTATCATGAAACGAAAGACCACATTTCATTGGCTCGATTCTAATCGAATTAGATTAGCAATTCGCCAAAAATGAACAAACCCGAACTTATCGTGAAATCAAAAACCACTTTTCATTGGCTTGATTCCAATCGAATTAGACTAGTAATTCTCCAAGAAACGAAAAAACATAATGTTATCAATAAATCAAAAATCACTTTTCATTGGCTCGATTCCAATTGAATTAGTCTAGCTATTCGCCAAAAATGAACAAACCCGAAGTTATCATGAAATCAAAAACCACATTTTATTGGCTCGATTCTAGTCGAATTAGACTAGCAATTCGCCAAAAGCAAACAAGCCCGAAGTTATCATGAAACGAAAGACCACATTTCATTAGCTCGATTCTAATCGAATTAGATTAGCAATTCGCCAAAAATGAACAAACCCGAACTTATCGTGAAATCAAAAACCACTTTTCATTGGCTCGATTCCAATAGAATTAGACTACCAATTCGCCAAAAAATGAACAACCCAAAGTTATCTTAAAATCGAAAACCACGTTTCATTTGCCCGATTCCAGTCGAATTACACTAGCTATTCGCTAAAAATGAACAAACCCGAAGTTATCATGAAATCAAAAGCCACTTTTTATTGGTTCGATCCCAATCGAATTAGACTAGCAATTCGCCAAAATGTACAAACCTGAATTTATTATGAAATCAAAAACCACTTTTCATTGGCTCAATTCCAATCGAATTAGACTATCAATTCGCCAAGAAACGAAAAAAATGAAGTTATCAAGAAATCAAAAATCACATTTCATTGGCTCGATTCCAACCGAATTAGTCTAGCTATTCACAAAAAACGAACAAACCCAAAGTTATCATGAAATCAAAAACCATATATCATTGGCTCGATTCCAATCGAATTAAACTAGCAACTCGTCAACAATGAACAAACTCGAAGTTATCATGAAATCAAAAGGCACTTTTAATTGGCTCAGTCCCAATCGAATTAGACTATCAATTCTCCAAAAAGAACAAACTTGAATTTATCATGAAATCAAAAGCCACTTTTCATTGGCTCGATTCCAATCGAATTGAACTAGCAATTCGCCAAAAATGAACAAACCAAAGTTGTAATGATATCAAAAACCACATTTCATTGGCTCGTTTCCAATCGAATCAGACTAGCAACTCACTAAAAACGAACAAACTCATATTTATCATGTAATCAAAAGTCACTTTTCAATGGCTCGGTCCCAATAGAATTAGACTAGCAATTCGTAAGAAATGATCAAACCCAAAGTTATCATGAAATCAAAAGCCGCTTTTCATTGGCTCGATTCCAATCGAATTAGTCTAGCTATTCGTAAAAAAATTGAACAAACCCGAAGCTATCTTGAAATCAAAAACCACATTCCATTTGCTCGACTCCAATCGAATTAGTCTAGCTATTCGCTAAAAGCGAACAAACCCGAAGTTATCAGGAAATCAAAAACCACATTTCATTGGCTCGATTCCAATCGAATTAGACTAGCAATTCGCTAAGAAATGAAAAAATATGAAGTTATTAAGAAATCAAAAACCACATTTCATTGGCTTGATTCCAATCGAATTAGACAAGCAATTCGCCAAAAGCAAACAAACCCGAGGTTATCAAGAAATCAAAAACCACATTTCATTGCCTCGATTCCAATCGAATTAGGCTAGCAATTCGGCGAAAATGAACAATCCCGAGGTTATCATGAAATCAAAAACAACATTTCATTGGCTCGATTCCAATCGAATTACACTAGCAATTCTCCAAGAAATGAAAAAACATGAAGTTATCAATAAATCAAAAACCACTTTTCATAGGCTCGATTCCAATTGAATTAGTTTAGCTATTCGTCAAAACCGAACAAATCCGAAGTTATCATAAAATCAAAAACCACATTTTATTGGCTCGATTCCAATCAAATTAGACTAGCAATTCGCCAAAAGCAAACAAACCCGAAGTTATCATGAAACCAAAAACCACATTTCATTGGCTCGATTCCAATCGAATTAGATTAGCAATTCGCCAAAAATGAACAAACTCGAACATTTCATGAAATCAAAAACCACTTTTCATTGGCTCGATTCCAATCGAATTAGACTAGCGATTCGCCAAAAAATGAACAACCCCAAAGTTATCTTAAAATCGAAAACCACGTTTCATTGGCTCGATTCCAGTCGAATTACACTAGCTATTCGCCAAAAATGAACAAATCGAATTTATCATGAAATCAAAACCCATTTTTTGTTGGCTCAATTCCAATCGAATTAGACTAGCAGTTCGCCAAGAAACAAAAAAACATGAAGTTATCAAGAAATCAAAAACCACATTTCATTCGCTCGATTCCAACGGAATTAGTCTAGCTATTCACCAAAAACGAACAAACCCAAAGTTTTCATGAAATCAAAAACCACAAATCATTGGCTGGGTACCAATCGAATTAAACTAGCAACTCGACAACAACGAACAAACCCGAAGTTATCATGAAATCAAAAGGCACTTTTCATTGGCTCAGTCCCAATCGAATTAGACTATCAATTCGCCAAAAAGAACAAACCCGAAGTTATCATGAAATCAAAAGCCACTTTTCATTGGCTCGATTCCAATCGAATTGAACTAGCAATTCGCTAAAACGAACAAACCTGAAGTTACCATGATATCAAAACCCACTTTCCACTCGATCGATTCCAATTGAATTAGTCCAGCTATTCGCCAAAAATGAACAAACCCGAAGTTGTAATGATATCAAAAACCACATTTCATTAGCTCGTTTCCATTCGAATCAGACTAGCAACTCGCCAAAAATGAACAAACCCGAAGTTATGATGAAATCAAAAGCCATTTTTCATTGGCTCGATCCCAATAGACTTAGACTAGCAGTTCATCAATAATGATCAAACCCAAAGTTATCATGAAATCAAAAGCCACTTTTCATTGGCTCGAATCCAATCGAATTAGTCTAGCTATTCTCCAAAAACGAACAAACCCGAAGTTATCATGAAATCAAAAACCACATTCCATTGGATCGATTCCAATCGAATTAGACAAGTAATTCACCAAAAGCGAACAAACCCAAGGTTATCATGAAATCAAAAACCACATTTCATTGGCTCGATTCCAATCGAATTAGACTAGCAATTCGCAAAGAAACGAAAAAACATGGAATTATCAAGAAATCTAAAACCACTTTTAATTGGCTCGAATCCAATTGAATTAGTCTAGCCATTCTCCAAAAATGAACAAACCCGAAGTTATCATGAAATCAAAGACCCCATTTTATTGGCTCAATTACAATCGAATTAGACAAGCAATTCGCCAAAAGTGAACAAACCCGAGGTTATCATGAAATCAAAAACCACATTTCATTGGCTCGATTCCAATCGAATTAGACTAGTAATTTGCTAAAAAGAACAAACCCGAAGTTATCATGAAATCAAAAGCCACTTTTCATTGGCTCGATTCCAATCGAATTGAACTAGCAATTCACCAAAACGAACGAACCTGAAGTTATCATGATATCAAAACCCACTTTCCACTCGATCGATTCCAATGGAATTAGTCCAGCTATTCGCCAAAAATGAACAAACTCGAAGTTGTAATGATATCAAAAACCACATTTCATTGGCTCGTTTCCAATCGAATCAGACTAGCAACTCGCCAAAAATGAACAAGCCCAAAGTTATGATGAAATCAAAAGCCACTTTTCACTGGCTCGGTCCCAATAGAATTAGACTAGCAATTCGCCAATAATGATCAAACCCAAAGTTATCATGAAATCAAAAGCCACTTTTCATTGGCTCGATTCCAATCGAATTAGTCTAGCTATTCGACAAAAACAAACAAACTCGAAGCTATCTTGAAATCAAAAACTGCATTTCATCGGCTCCATTCCAATCGAATTAGACTAGCAATTCGCCAAAAATGAACAAACCTGAAGTTATCATGAAATCAAAAATCACTTTTCATTGGCTCGATTCCAATCGAATTAGACTAGCAATTCGCCAAAAATGAACAAACCTGAAGTTATCATGAAATCAAAAATCACTTTTCATTGGCTCGATTCCACTCAAATTAGACTAGTAATTCGCCAAGAAACGAAAAAACATGAAGTTATCAAGAAATCAAAAACCACTTTTCATTGGCTCGTTTCCAATCGAAATAGTCTAGCTATTCACCAACAACGAACAAACCCGAAGTTATCATGAAATTGAAAACCACATTTCATTGGCTCGATTCCGATCCAATTAGACTGGCAATTCACCAAAATCGAAAAAACCCGAAGTTATCATGAAATCAAAAACCACATTCCATTGGCTCGATTCCAATCGAATTAGACAAGTAATTCACCAAAAGCGAACAAACCCGAGGTTATCATGAAATCAAAAACCACATTTCATTAGCTCGATTCTAATCGAATTAGACTAGCAATTCGCAAAGAAACGAAAAAACAAGAAGTTATCAAGAAATCTAAAACCACTTTTCATTGGCTCGAATCCAATCGAATTAGTCTAGCCATTCTCCAAAAATGAACAAACCCGAAGTTATCATGAAATCAAAGACCCCATTTTATTGGCTCAATTACAATCGAATTAGACAAGCAATTCGCCAAAAGCGAACAAACCCAAGGTTATCATTAAATCAAAAACCACATTTCATTGGGTCGATTCCAATCGAATTAGACTAGCAATTTGCCAAAAAGAACAAACCCGAAGCTGTCATGAAATCAAAAGCCACTTTTCATTGGCTCGATTCCAATCGAATTAGACTAGCAATTCGCCACGAAACGAAAAAATGTAAAGTTATCAAGAAATCAAAAACCACTTTTCATTGGCTCGAATCCAATCGAATTAGTCTAGCTATTCGCCAAAAACAAACAAACCCGAAGTTATCATGAGATCAAAAACCACATTCCGTTGGCTCGATTCCAATCGAATTAGACAAGTAATTCACCAAAAGTGCACAAACCCGAGGTTATCATGAAATCAAAAACCATATTTCATTAGCTCGATTCCAATCGAATTAGACTAGCAATTCGCAAAGAAACGAAAAAACATGAAGTTATCAAGAAATCTAAAATCACATTTCATTGGCTCGAATCCAATCGAATTAGTCTAGCTGTTCTCCGAAAATGAACAAACCCGAAGTTATCATTAAATCAAAGAACCCATTTTATTGGCTCAATTCCAATCGAATTAGACAAGCAATTAGCCAAAAGCGAACAAACCCGAGGTTATCATTAAATCAAAAACCACATTTCAATGGCTCAATTCCAATCGAATTAGACTAGCAATTTGCCAAAAAGAACAAACCCGAAGTTATCATGAAATCAAAAGCCATTTTTCATTGGCTCGATTCCAATCAAATTAGACTGGCAATTTGCCAAGAAACGAAAAAACATGAAGTTATCAAGAAATCAAAAATCACTTCTCATTGGCTCGAATCCAATTGAATGAGTCTAGCTATTCGCCAAAAATGAACAAACCCGAAGTTATCATGAAATCAAAAACCACATTCCATTGGCTCGATTCCAATCGAATTGGACAAGTAATTCACCAAAAGCGAGCAAACCCGAGGTTATCATGAAATCAAAAACCACATTTCATTAGCCCGATTCCGATCAAATTAGACTAGCAATTTGCAAAGAAACGAAAAAACATGAAGTTATCAAGAAATCTAAAACCATTTTCATTGGCTCGAATCCAATCGAATTAGTCTAGGTATTCTCCAAAAACGAACAAACCCGAAGTTATCATGTAATCAAAGACCCCATTTTATTGGCTCAATTCCAATCAAATTAGACAAGCAATTCGTCAAAAGCGAACAAACCCGAGGTTATCATTAAATCAAAAAACCACATTTCATTGGCTCGATTCCAATCGAATTAGACTAGTAATTTTCCAAAAATAACAAACCCGAAGTTATCATGAAATCAAAAGCCACTTTTCATTGGCTCGATTCCAATCAAATTAGTCCAGTTATTTGCCAAAACTGAACAAACCCGAAGTTATCAAGAAATCAAAAGCCACTCTTCATTCGCTCGATTCCAATCGAATTAGTCTAGCTATTCACCAAAATTGATCAAACCCGAAGTTGTCTTGAAATCAAAAAAACCATTTCATTGGCTCGATTCCAATCGAATTAGACTAGCAATTCGCCAAAAAGAACAAATCCGAAGTTATCATGAAATCAAAAGCCACTTTTCATTGGCTCGATTCCAATCGAATTGGACTAGATATTTGCCAAAACGAACAAACCAGAAGTTATCATGATATCAAAACCCACTTTTCATTCGTTCGATTCCAATCTTATTAGTGCAGCTGTTTGTCAAAAATGAACAAACCCGAAGTTGTCATGAAATCAAAAACCACATTTCATTGGCTCGATTCCAATCGACTTAGACTAGCAACTCGCTAAAAATGAACAAACCCGAACTTATCATGAAATCAAAATCCACTTTTCATTGGCTCAGTCCCAATAGAATTAGACTAGCAATTCGCCAAAAATGAACAAACCCGAAGTTATCATAAAATCGAAAGCCACTTTTTGTTGCCTCGATTGCAATGGAATTAGTCTAGCTATTTGTCAAAAATGAACAAACCCGAAGCTATCTTGAGATCAATAACTGCATTTCATTGGCTCGATTACAATCGAATTTGACTATTAGTTCGCCAAAAATGAACAAACCCGAACTTTATCATGAAATCAAAAATCACTTTTCATTGGCTCAATTCCAATTGAATTAGACTAGGAATTTGCCAAAAAGAACAAACCCGAAGTTATCATGAAATCAAAAGCCATTTTTCAATGGCTTGATTCCAATCGAATTAGACTAGCAATTCGCCAAGAAACGATAAAACATGAAGTTATCAAGAAATCAAAAATCACTTCTCATTGGCTCGAATCCAATCAAATTAGTCTAGCTATTCGCCAAAAAGGAACAAACCCTCGAATCCAATCAAATTAGTCTAGCTATTCTCCAAAAAGGAACAAACCCGAAGTTATCATGAAATCAAAAACCACATTCCATTGGCTCGATTCCAATCGAATTAGACAAGTAATTCACCAAAAGCGAACAAACCCGAGGATATCATGAAATCAAAAACCACATTTCATTAGCCCGATTCCAATCGAATTAGACTAGCAATTCGGAAAGAAACGAAAAAACATGAAGTTATCAAGAAATCTAAAACCACTTTTCATTGGCTCAAATCCAATCGAATTTGTCTAGCTATTCTCCAAAAATGAACAAACCCGAAGTTATCATGAAATCAAAGACCCCATTTTATTGGCTCAATTCCAATCGAATTAGACAAGCAATTCTTCAAAAGTGAACAAACCCGAGGTTATCATTAAATCAAAAACCACATTTCATTCGCTCGATTCCAATCGAATTAGACTAGCAATTTGCCAAAAAGAACAAACCCGAAGTTATCATGAAATCAAAAGCCACTTTTCATTGGTTCGATTCCAATCAAATTAGTCTAGCTATTCGCCAAAACTGAACAAACCCGAAGTTATCATGAAATCAAAAGCCACTTTTCATTAGCTCGATTCCAATCAAATTAGTCTAGCTATTCACCAAAATTGAACAAACCCAAAGTTGTCTTGAAATAAAAAAAAACATTTCATTAGCTCGATTCCAATCGAATTAGACTAGCAATTCGCCAAAAAGAACAAATCCGAAGTTATCATGAAATCAAAAGCCACTTTTCAATGGCTCGATTCCAATCGAATTGGACTAGAAATTTGCCAAAATGAACAAACCAGAAGTTATCATGGTATCAAAACCCACTTTTCACTCGTTCGATTCCAATCTTATTAGTGAAGCTGTTTGTCAAAAATGAACAAACCCGAAGTTGTCATGAAATCAAAAACCACATTTCATTGGCTCGATTCCAATCGACTTAGACTAGCAACTCGCTAAAAACAAACAAACCCGAACTTATCATGAAATCAAAATCCACTTTTCATTGGCTCAGTCCCAATAGAATTAGACTAGCAATTTGCCAAAAATGAACAAACCCGAACTTATCATGAAATCAAAATCCACTTTTCATTGGCTCAGTCCCAATAGAATTAGACTAGCAATTCGCCAAAAATGAACAAACCCGAAGTTATCATGAAATCGAAAGCCACTTTTCGTTGGCTCGATTACAGTCGAATTTGACTATTAGTTCGCCAAAAATGAACAAACCCAAACTTTATCATGAAATCAAAAATCACTTTTCATTGGCTCAATTCCAATCGAATTAGACTAGAAATTCGCCAAAAACGAACAATCCCAAAGTTATCTTAAATTCGAAAACCACTTTTCGTTGGCTCGATTCCAATCGAATTACACTAGCAACTCGCCAAAAATGAACAAACCCGAAGTTATCATGAAATCAAAACCCACATTTCATTCGTTCGATTCCAATCGAATTAGACTAGCAATTTGCCAGAAACAAACAAATCGAAGTTATCAAGAAATCAAAAGCCACTTTTCATTAGCGCGATTCCATTTGAATTAGACTAGCAATTCGCCAAAAACAAACAAACCCGAAATTATCATGAAATCAAAAGCCACTTTTCATTGGCTCGAGTCCAATCGAATTAGATTAGCAATCCGCTAAAAAACGAAAGAACCTGAAGTTATCATTATATCGAAAACCACATTTCACTAGCTCGATTCCAATCAAATTAGTCTAGCTATTCGCCAAAAACGAACCAACCCGAAGTTATAATGTATTCAAAAACCACATTTCATTGGCTTGATTACAATCGAATTAGACTAGCAATTCGCCAAAAACAAACAAATCTGAAGTTATCATGAAATCAAAAACCACATTTTATTGGCTCGATTCCAATCTAATTAGACCAGCAATTCGCTAAAATCGAACAAACCTGAAATTATAATGAAATCAAAAATCACTTTTCATTGGCTCGATTCCAATCGAATTAAACTAGTAATTCGCCAAGAAATGGAAGAGCCTGAAGTTATCATGAAATCAAAAACCTCTTTTCATTAGCTCGATTCCAATTGAATTAGTCTAGCTATTCGCCAAAAATGAACAAATCCAAAGTTGTAGTGAAATCAAAAACCACATTTCATTGGCTCGATTCCAATCGAATCAGACTAGCAATTCGCCAAAAATGAACAACCCCAATGTTATCTCATAATCAAAAACCACTTTTCATTGGCTCGATTCCAATCGAATTACACTAGCAATTTGCCAAAAACGAATAAATCCGAAGTTATCATGAAATCTAAAGCCACTTCTCATTGACTCGATTCCAATCGAATGGGACTAGCAAATTGGCAAGAAACAAAAAAACATGAAGTTATCAAGAAATCAAAAACCACATTTCATTGGCTCAATTCCAACGAAATTAGTCTAGCTATTCGCCAAAAACGAACAAACCCAAAGTTATCATGAAACCAAAAACCACATATCATTGGGTCGATTCCAATCGAATTAAACTAGCAACTCGTCAACAACTAACAAACCCGAAGTTATCATGAAATCAAAAGGCACTTTTCATTGGCTCAGTCCCAATCGAATTAGACTATCAATTCGCTAAAAAGAACAAACCCGAAATTATCATGAAATCAAAAGCCACTTTTCATTGGCTCGATTCCAATCGAATTGAACTAGCAATTCGCAAAAAATGAACAAACCTGAAGTTATAATGATATCATAACCCACTTTCCACTCGATCGATTCCAATCGAATTAGTCCAGCTATTCGCCGAAAACGAACAAACCCGAAGTTGTAATGATATCAAGAACCACATTTCATTGGCTCGTTTCCAATCGAATCAGACTAGCAACTCGCCAAAAATGAACAAACTCGCATTTATCATGAAATCAAAAGCCACTTTTCAATGGCTCGGTCCTAATAGAATTAGACTAGCAATTCGCAAAAAATGATCAAACCCAAAGTTATCATGGAATCAAAAGTAACTTTTCATTGGCTCGATTCCAATCGAATTAGTCTAGCTATTCGTCAAAAACGAACAAACCCGAAGCTATCTTGATATCAAAAACCACATTCCATTGGCTCGATTCCAATCGAATTAGTCTAGCTATTCGCTAAAAGCGAACAAACCCGAAGTTATCATGAAATTACAAGCCACATTTCATTGGCTCAATTCCAATCGAATTAGACTAGCAATTCGCTAAGAAACGAAAAAAATGAAGTTAATAAGAAATCAAAAACCATTTTTCATTGGCTCGATTCCAATCGAATTAGACAAGAAATTCGCTAAACGCAAACAAACCCGAGGTTATCAAGAAATCAAAAATCACATTTCATTGGCTCGATTCCAATCGAATTAGACTAGAAATTCGTCGAAAATGAACAAACCCAAGGTTATCATGAAATCAAAAACAACATTTCATTGGCTCGATTCCAATCAAATTAGACTAGCAATTCTCCAAGAAACGAAAAAACATGAAGTTATCAATAAATCAAAAACCACTTTTCATTAGGTCGATTCCAATTGAATTAGTCTAGCTATTCGCCAAAAACGAACAAACCCGATGTTATCATAAAATCAAAAACCAGATTTTATTTGCTCGATTCCAATTGAATTAGACTAGCAATTCGCAAAAAACGAACAAACCCGAAGTTATCATGAAATCAAGAGCTACTTTTCATTGGCTCAGTCCCAATCGAATTAGACGAGCAATTCGCCAAAAATGAACAAACCCGAAGTTTTCATGAAATCAAAAGCCAATTTTCATTGGCTCGATTCCAATCGAATTAGTCTAGCTATTCGCCAAAAATGAACAAACCCAAAGTTATCTTGAAAACAAAAACATCATTTCATTTGCTCGATTCCAATCGAATTAGACTGACAATTTGCCAAGAAACGAAAAAACATGAAGTTATCAAGAAATCAAAAACCACATGTCATTGGCTCGATTCCAATCGAAATAGTCTAGCTATTCGCCAATAATGAACAAACTCGAAGTTATCATGAAATCGAAAAC
The DNA here is from genome assembly GCF_002742605.1 of Olea europaea var. sylvestris. NCBI lineage: Eukaryota > Viridiplantae > Streptophyta > Magnoliopsida > Lamiales > Oleaceae > Olea > Olea europaea. Next base: position 180,108 of record NW_019264091.1, on the reverse strand, counting down.
CACATTTCATTGGCTCGATTTCGATCGAATTAGACTAGCAATTCGCCAAAAGCGATAAAATTCGAAGTTATCATGAAATCAAAAACAACATTTCAATGGCTCGATTCCAATCGAATTAGACTAGCAATTCGCTAAAAACGAACTAACCTAAACTTATCATGAAATCAAAAACCACTTTTCATTGGCTCGACTAGCAATTCGCCAAAAACGAACAACCCCAAACTTATCTTAAAATCGAAAATCACTTTCAGTGGCTTGATTCCAATCGAATTACACTAGCAATTCACACAAAATGAACAATCCCGAAGTTATCATGAAATCAAATGCCACTTTTCAGTTGCTCGATTCCAATCGAATTAGACTAGCAATTCACTAAAACGAACAAACCCGAATTTATCATGAAATCAAAACCTACTTCTCGTTGGCTCGATTCCAATCGAGTTAGACAAGCAATTCTCCAAGAAACGAAAAAACATGAAGTTATCAAGAAATCAAGAACCACTTTTCATTGGCTCGATTCCAATCGAATTAGTCTAGCTATTCGCCAAAAAGTACAAATCCGAAGTTATCATGAAATCAAAAATCACATTTCTTTGGCTCGATTCCATTCGAATTAGACTAGTAACTCGCCAAAAATGAACAATCCCGAAGTTATCATGAAACAAAAACCACATTTCATTGGCTCGATTCCAATCGAATTAGAATAGCAATTCACCAAAAACGAACAAACCCGAACTTATCGTGAAATCAAAAACCACTTTTCATTGGCTTGATTCCAATCGAATTAGACTAGTAATTCTCCAAGAAATGAAAAAACATAATGTTATCAATAAATCAAAAACCACTTTTTATTGGCTCGATTCCAATTGAATTAGTCTAGCTATTCGCCAAAAATGAACAAACACGAAGTTATCATGAAATCAAAAACCGCATTTTATTGGCTCAATTCCAATCGAATTAGACTTGCAATTCGCCAAAAGCAAACAAACCCGAAGTTATCATGAAACAAAAGACCACATTTCACTGGCTCGATTCCAATCGAATTAGATTAGCAATTCGCCAAAAATGAACAAACCCGAAGTTATCATGAAATCAAAAACCACTTTTCATTGGCTCGATTCCAATTGAATTAGTCTAGCTATTCGCCAAAAATGAACAAACACGAAGTTATCATGAAATCAAAAACCACTTTTCATTGGCTCGATTCCAATTGAATTAGTCTAGCTATTCGCCAAAAATGAACAAACACGAAGTTATCATGAAATCAAAAACCACTTTTCATTGGCTCGATTCCAATAGAATTAGACTAGCAATTCACCAAAAAAGAACAACCCAAAGTTATCGTAAAATCGAAAACAACATTTCATTTGCTCGATTCCAGTCGAATTACACTAACTATTCCCTAAAAATGAACAAACCCGAAGTTATCATGAAATCCAAAGCCACTTTTCATTGGTTCGATCCCAATTGAATTAGACTAGCAATTCTTCAAAATGAACAAACCCGAATTTATCATGAAATCAAAACCCACTTTTCATTGGCTCAATTCCAATTGAATTAGACTAGCAAGTCGCCAAGAAGCGAAAAAACATGAAGTTATCAAGAAATCAAAGACCATATTTCATTAGCTCGATTCCAATCGAATTAGACAAGCAAATCGCCAAAAGCAAACAAACCCGAGGTTATCAAGAAATCAAAAACAACATTTCATTGGCTCGATTCCAATCGAATTAGACTTCCAATTCGTCGAAAATGAACAAACCCGAGGTTATCATGAAATCAAAAACAACATTTCATTGGCTCGATTCCAATCGAATTAGACTAGCAATTCTCTAAGAGACGAAAAAACATGAAGTTATCAATAAATCAAAAACCACTTTTCATTGGCTCGATTCCAATTGAATTAGTCTAGCTATTCGCCAAAAACGAACAAACCAGATGTTATCATAAAATCAAAAACCACAATTTATTGGCTCGATTCCAATCGAATTAGACTAGCAATTTCCCAAAAGCAAACAAACCCGAAGTTATCATGAAACCAAAAACCACATTTCATTGGCTCGATTCCAATCGAATTAGATTAGCAATTCGCCAAAAATGAACAAACCCGAACTTATCATGAAATTAAAAACCACTTTTCATTGGCTCGATTCCAATGGAATTAGACTAGCGATTCGCCAAAAAATGAACAACCCAAAACCACGTTTCATTGGCTCGATTCCAGTCGAATTACACTAGCTATTCGCCAAAATGAACAAATCCGAAGTTATCATGAAATCAAAAGCCACTTTTCATTGGTTCGGTCCCAATCGAATTAGACTAGCAATTCGCCAAGAAACAAAGAAACATGAAGTTATCAAGAAATAAAAAACCACATTTCATTGGCTCGATTCGAACGGAATTAGTCTAGCTATTCGCTTAAAACGAACAAACCCAAAGTTATCATGAAATCAAAAACCAGTTATCATTGGCTCGATTCCAATCGAATTAGACTAGCAACTCTACAACAACGAACAAACCCGAAGTTATCATGAAATCAAAAGGCACTTTTCATTGGCTCAGTCCCAATCGAATTAGACTATCAATTCGTCAAAAAGAATAAACCCGAACTTATCATGAAATGAAAAGCCACTTTTCATTGGCTCGATTCCAATCGAATTGAACTAGCAATTCACCAAAACGAACGAACCTGAAGTTATCATGATATCAAAACCCACTTTCCACTCGATCGATTCCAATCGAATTAGTCCAGCTATTCGCCAAAAATGAACAAACCCGAAGTTGTAATGATATCAAAAACTACATTTCATTGGCTCGTTTCCAATCAAATCAGACTAGCAACTCGCCAAAAATGAACAAACCCAAAGTTATGATGAAATCAAAAGCCACTTTTCACTGGCTCGGTCCCAATAGAATTAGATTAGCAATTCGCCAATAATGATCAAACCCAAAGTTATCATGAAATCAAAAGCCACTTTTCATTGGCTCGATTCCAATCGAATTAGTCTAACTATTCGACAAAAATGAACAAACCTGAAGCTATCTTGAAATCAAAAACTGTATTTCATCGGATCGATTCCAATCGAATTAGACTAGCAATTCGCCAAAAATGAACAAACTCGAAGTTATCATTAAATCAAAAATCACTTTTCATTGGCTCGATTCCAATCAAATTAGACTAGTAATTCGCCAAGAAACGAAAAAACATGAAGTTATCGAGAAATCAAAAACCACTTTTCATTGGCTCGAATCCAATCGAATTAGTCTAGCTATTCGCAAAAACGAACAAACCTGAAGTTATCATGAAATCAAAAACCACATTCCATTGGCTCGATTCCAATCGAATTAGACAAGTAATTCACCAAAAGTGAACAAACCCGAGGTTATCATGAAATCAAAAACCACATTTCATTAGCTCGATTCTAATCGAATTAGACTAGCAATTCGCAAAGAAACGAAAAAACATGAAGTTATCAAGAAATCTAAAACCACTTTTCATTGGCTCGAATCCAATCGAATTAGTCTAGCCATTCTCCAAAATTGAACAAACCCGAAGTTATCATGAAATCAAAGACTCCATTTTATTGGCTCAATTCCAATCGAATTCGACAAGCAATTCGCCAAAAGCGAACAAACCCGAGGTTATCATTAAATCAAAAACCACATTTCATTGGCTCGATTCCAATCGAATTAGACTAGCAATTTGCCAAAAAGAACAAACCCAAAGCTATCATGAAATCAAAAGCCACTTTTCATTAGCTCGATTCCAATCGAATTAGACTAGCAATTCGCCAAGAAATGAAAAAAAGTGAAGTTATCAAGAAATCAAAAACCACTTTTCATTGGCTCGAATCCAATCGAATTAGTCTCGCTATTCGCAAAAACGAACAAACCTGAAGTTATCATGAAATCAAAAACCACATTCCATTGGCTCGATTCCAATCGAATTAGACAAGTAATTCACCAAAAGTGAACAAACCCGAGGTTATCATGAAATCAAAAACCACATTTCATTAGCTCGATTCTAATCGAATTAGACTAGCAATTCGCAAAGAAACGAAAAAACATGAAGTTATCAAGAAATCAAAAACCACATTTCATTAGCTCGATTCTAATCGAATTAGACTAGCAATTCGCAAAGAAACGAAAAAACATGAAGTTATCAAGAAATCTAAAACCGCTTTTCATTGGCTCGAATCCAATCGAATTAGTCTAGCCATTCTCCAAAATTGAACAAACCCGAAGTTATCATGAAATCAAAGACCCCATTTTATTGGCTCAATTCCAATCGAATTCGACAAGCAATTCGCCAAAAGCGAACAAACCCGAGGTTATCATTAAATCAAAAACCACATTTCATTGGCTCGATTTCAATCGAATTAGACTAGCAATTTGCCAAAAAGAACAAACACAAAGCTATCATGAAATCAAAAGCCACTTTTCATTAGCTCGATTCCAATTGAATTCGACTAGCAATTCGCCAAGAAACGAAAAAACGTGAACTTATCAAGAAATCAAAACCACTTTTCATTGGCTCGAATCCAACCGAATTAGTCTGGCTATTCGCCAAAAACGAACAAACCCGAAGTTATCATGAAATCAAAAACCACATTCCGCTGGCTCGATTCCAATCGAATTAGACAAGTAATTCACCGAAAGCGAACAAGCCCGAGGTTATCATGAAATCAAAAACCATATTTCATTAGCTCGATTCCAATCGAATTAGACTAGCAATTCGCAAAGAAACGAAAAAACATGAAGTTATCAAGAAATCTAAAACCACTTTTCATTGGCTCAAATCCAATCGAATTAGTCTAGCTATTCTCCAAAAATGAACAAACCTAAAGTTATCATGAAATCAAAGACCCCATTTTATTGGCTCAATTCCAATCGAATTAGACAAGCAATTCGCCAAAAGCGAACAAACCCGAGGTTATCATTAAATCAAAAACCACATTTCATTGGCTCAATTCCAATTGAATTAGACTAGCAATTTGCCAAAAAGAACAAACCCGAAGTTATCATGAAATCAAAAGCCATTTTTCATTGGCTCGATTCCAATCAAATTAGACTAGCAATTCGCCAAGAAACGAAAAAACATGAAGTTATCAAGAAATCAAAAATCACTTCTCATTGGCTCGAATCCAAGCAAATTAGTCTAGCTATTCGCCAAAAATGAACAAACCCAAAGTTATCATGAAATCAAAAACCACATTCCATTGGCTCGATTCCAATCGAATTAGACAAGTAATTCACCAAAAGCAAACAAACCCGAGGTTATCATGAAATCAAAAACCACATTTCATTAGCCCTATTCCAATCAAATTAGACTAGCAATTCGCAAAGAAACGAAAAAACATGAAGTTATCAAGAAATCTAAAACCACTTTTCATTGGCTCGAATCCAATCGAATTTGTCTAGCTATTCTCCAAAAACGAACAAACCCGAAGTTATCATGAAATCAAAAACCACATATCATTGGCTCGATTCCAGTCGAATTAAACTAGCAACTCGACAACAACGAATAAACCCGAAGTTATCATGAAATCAAAAGGCACTTTTCATTGGCTCAGTCCCAATCGAATAAGACTATCAATTCGCCAAAAAGAACAAACCCGAAGTTATCATGAAATCAAAAGCCACTTTTCATTGGCTCGATTCCAATCAAATTCGTTTAGCTATTCGCCAAAACCGAACAAACCCGAAGTTATCATGAAATCAATAGCCGCTTTTCATTAGCTCGATTCCAATTAAATTAGTCTAGCTATTCACCAAAATTGAACAAACCCGAAGTTGTCTTGAAATAAAAAAAAACATTTCATTGGCTCGATTCTAATCGAATTAGACAAGCAATTCGCCAAAAAGAACAAATCCGAAGTTATCATGAAATCAAAAGCCACTTTTCATTGGCTCGATTCCAATCGAATTGGACTAGATATTTGCCAAAACGAACAAACCAGAAGTTATCATGATATCAAAACCCACTTTTCATTCGTTCGATTCCAATCTTATTAGTGCAGCTATTTGTCAAAAATGAACAAACCCGAAGTTGTTATGAAATCAAAAACCACATTTCATTGGCTGGATTCCAATCGACTTAGACTAGAAACTCGCTAAAAACGAACAAACCCGAACTTATCGTGAAATCAAAATCCACTTTTCATTGGCTCAGTCCAAATAGAATTAGACTAGCAATTCGCCAAAAATGAACAAACCCGAAGTTATCATGAAATCGAAAGCCACTTTTCGTTGGCTCGATTCCAATGGAATTAGTCTAGCTATTCGTCAAAAATGAACAAACCCGAAGTTATCTTGAGATCAAGAACTGCATTTCATTGGCTCGATTACAATCGAATTTGACTATTAGTTCGCCAAAAATAAACAAACCCGAACTTTATCATGAAATCAAAAATCACTTTTCATTGGCTCAATTCCAATTGAATTAGACTAGGAATTCGCCAAAAAGAACAAACCCGAAGTTATCATGAAATCAAAAGCCATTTTTCAATGGCTTGATTCCAATCCAATTAGACTAGCAATTCGCCAAGAAACGATAAAACATGAAGTTATCAAGAAATCAAAAATCACTTCTCATTGGCTCGAATCCAATCAAATTAGTCTAGCTATTCGCCAAAAAGGAACAAACCCGAAGTTATCATGAAATCAAAAACCACATTCCATTGGCTCGATTCCAATCGAATTAGACAAGTAATTCACAAAAAGCGAACAAACCCGAGGATATCATGAAATCAAAAACCACATTTCATTAGCCCGATTCCAATCGAATTAGACTAGCAATTCGCAAAGAAACGAAAAAACATGAAGTTATCAAGAAATCTAAAACCACTTTTCTTTGGCTCCAATCCAATTGAATTTGTCTAGCTATTTGCCAAAAACGAACAAACCCAAAGTTATCATGTAACCAAAAACCACATATCATTGGGTCGATTCCAATTGAATTAAACTAGCAACTCGACAACTACGAACAAACCCTAAGTTATCATGAAATCAAAAGGCACTTTTCATTGGCTCAGTCCCAATCGAATTAGACTATCGATCGCCAAAAAGAACAAACTCGAAGTTATCATGAAATCAAAAACCACATATCATTGTCTCGATTCCAATCGAATTAGTCTAGCTATTCGCCAAAAATAAACAAACCCGAAGTTATCATGAAATCAAAAACCATATTCCATTGGCTCGATTCCAATCGAATTAGACTAGCAATTCACAAAGAAACGAAAAAACATGAAGTTATCAAGAAATCAAAAATCAATTTTCATTGGCTCGAATCCAATCGAATTAGTCTAGCTATTCTCCAAAAATGAACAAACCCGAAGTTATCATGAAATCAAAGACCACATTTTATTGGTTCGATTCCAATCGAATTAGACAACAAATTCGCCAAAAGTGAACAAACCCGAGGTTATCATGAAATCAAAAACCACGTTTCATTGGATCGATTCCTATCGAATTAGACTTGCAATTTGCCAGAAAGAACAAACCCGAAGTTATCATGAAATCAAAAGCCACTTTTCATTAGCTCGATTCCAATCGAATTAGTCTAGCAATTCACCATAAACGAACAAATCCGAAGTTATAGTGAAATCAAAAACCACATTTCATTGGCTCGATTCCAATCAAATCAGACTAGCAATTCACCAAAAACGAACAAATCCGAAATTATCATGAAACAAAAACCACATTTCATCGGCTCGATTCCAATCGAATTAGACTAGCAATTCGCCAAAAATGAACAACCCGAATGTTATCTTAAAATCAAAAACCACTTCTCATTGGCTCGATTCCAATCGAATTACACTAGCAATTTGCCAAAAACGAATAAATGTGAAGTTATCATGAAATCAAAAGCCACTTCTCATTGGCTCGATTCCAATCGAATGGGACTAGCAATTTGGCAAAACGAACAAACTTGAAGTTATCATGATATCAAAACCCATTTTTCGTTCATTCGATTCCAATTGAATTAGTCCAGCTATTCACCAAAAATGAACAAACCCGAAGTTGTCATGACATCAAAAACCACATTTCATTGGCTCGATTCCAATTAAATTAGACTAGCAACTCGCGAAAAACGAACAAACCCGAAGTTATCATGAAATCAAGAGCTACTTTTCATTGGCTCAGTCCCAATCGAATTAGACGAGCAATTCGCCAAAAAAGAACAAACCCAAAGTTTTCATGAAATCAAAAGCCACTTTTCATTGGCTCGATTCCAATCGAATTAGTCTAGCTATTCGCCAAAAATGAACAAACCCAAAGTTGTCATGACATCAAAAACCACATTTCATTGGCTCGATTCCAATCAAATTAGACTAGCAACTCGCGAAAAACGAACAAACCCGAAGTTATCATGAAATCAAGAGCTACTTTTCATTGGCCCAGTCCCAATCGAATTAGACGAGCAATTCGCCAAAAAAGAACAAACCCAAAGTTTTCATGAAATCAAAAGCCACTTTTCATTGGCTCGATTCCAATCGAATTAGTCTAGCTATTCGCCAAAAATGAACAAACCCAAAGTTATCTTGAAAACAAAAACTGCATTTCATTTGCTCGATTCCAATCGAATTCGACTGGCAATTTGCCAAGAAACGAAAAAACATGAAGTTATCAATAAATCAAAAACAACTTTTCATTGGCTCGATTCCATTCGAATTAGCCTAGCTATTCGCCAAAAATGAACAAACCCGAAGTTCTCATGAAATCAAAAACAATATTTCATTGGCTCGATTTCAATCGAATTAGACTAGCAATTCGTCAAAAGCAAACAAGCCCGAAGTTATCTTGAAATCAAAAACTACATTTCATTGGCTTGATTCCAATCAAATTAGACTAGCAACTCCCCAAAAACGAACAAACCCGAAGTTATCATGAAATCAAAAGCCACTTTTCATTGGCTCGGTCCCAATAGAATTAGACTAACAATTTGCCAAAAATGAACAAACCCGAAGTTATCTTGAAAACAAAAACCACATTTCATTGGCTCGATTCCAATCGAATTAGTCTAGCTATTCGCCAAAAACGAACAAACCCGAAGTTGTCTGAAAGTCAAAAACAACATTTCATTGGCTCGATTCCAATCGAATTAGACTAGAAACGAACAAACTCGAAGTTATCATGAAATCAAAAACCACAGTTAATTGGCTCGATTCCAATAGAATTAGACTAGCAATTCACTAAGAACAACAAACCGAAGTTATCATTAAATCAAAAGCCACTTTTCATTGGCTCGATTCCAATCGAATTAGTCTAGCTATTCGCTAAAAATGAACAAACCGGAAGTTGTCTTGAAATCAAAAACAACATTTCACTGGCCCGATTCCAATGGAATTAGACTTGCAATTCGTCGAAACGAACAAACACGAAGTTATCAAGAAATCAAAACCCACATTTCATTGGCTCAATTCCAATCTAATAAAAATAATAATTCGCCAAAAATGAACAAACCCGAAGTTAACATGAAATCAAAAACAACATTTCATTGGCTCGATTCTAATCGAATCTAACTAGCAATTCGCCAAAAACGAACAAAGCCAAAGTTGTCATGAAATCAAAAACACATTTCATTGGCTCGATTCCAATCAAATTAGACTAGCAATCCGCCAAAAATAAACAACCCCAAAGTTATCTTAAAATCAAAAACAACTTTTCATTGGCTCGATTCCAATCGCATTACACTAGCAATTTCCCAAAAATGAAAAAATCTGAAGTTATAATGAAATCAAAAGCCCCTTTTCATTGGCTCGATTCCAATCGAATTGGACTAGCAATTCGCCAAAATGAAGAAACCTGAAGTTGTCATGATATCAAAACCCACTTTTCATTCACTCGATTCCAATCAAATTAGTCCAGCTATCTGCGAAAAATGAACAAACTCGAAGTTGTCATGAAATCAAAAACCACATTTCCTTGGCTCAATTCCAATTGAATTAGACTAGCAACTCGCCAAAAACGAACGGACCCAAAGTTATCATGAAATCAAAAGCAACTTTTCATTGGCTTGGTCCCAATCGAATTAGTCTAGCTATTCGCCAAAAATGAACAAACCCGAAGTTGTCTTGAAATCACAAACAACATTTCATTGGCTTGATTTCAATTGAATTAGACTAGCAATTCGTCAGAAACGAACAAACCCGAAGTTATCTTGGAATCAAAAACCACATTTCATTGGCTCAATTCCAATCGAATCAGATTAGCAATTTGCCAAAAATGAACAAACCCGAAGTTATCATGAAATCAAAAACCACAATTTATTGGCTCGATTCCAATCAAATAAGTCAAGCTATTCGCCAAAAACGAACAAACCCGAAGTTTTCTTTAAATCAAAAACAACATTTCTTCGGCTCGATTCCAATCGAATTAGACTAGCAAGTTGCCAGAAACGAACAAACCCGAAGTTATCATGAAATCAAAAACCATATTTCATTGGCTCGATTTAAATCGAATCAGACTAGCAATTCTTCAAAAATGAACGAACCCGAACTTATCATGAAATCACTAACGACTCTTCATTGGCTCGGTTCCAATTGAATTAAACTAGCAATTCGTCAAAAAAAAACAAACCCGAAGTTATCATGAAATCAAAAGTCACTTTTCGTTGGCTCGATTCCAATCGAATTATTTTAGCTATTCGGTAAAAATGAACAACCCCAAAGTTATCTTAAAATCAAAAACCACTTTTCATTGGCTCGATTCTAATCGAATAGACTAGCAATTCGCCAAACACGAACAAACCCGAAGTTATCATGAAATCAAAAACCACATTTCATTATCTCGATACCAATTGAATGAGACTAGCAATTCACGAGAAACGAACAAACCCGAAGTTATGATGAAATCAAAAACCACTTTTCATTGGCTCGATTCCAATCGAATTACACTAGCAATTCGCCATAAACGAAAAAATGTGAAGTTATCATGTAATAAAAAGCCACTTTTCATTGGCTCGATTCCAATCGAATTGGACTAGCAATTCGCCAAAACAAACGAACCTGAAGTTATCTTGATATCAAAACCCACTTTCATTCATTCGATTCCAATCGAATTAGTCCAGCTATTCGCCAAAAATGAACAAACCCGAAGTTGTCATGAAATCGAAAACCACATTTCATTGGCTCGATTCAAATCGAATCAGACTAGCAACTCACCAAAAACGAACAAACCCAAAGTCATCATGAAATCAAAAGCCACTTTTCATTGGCTCGGTCCCAATAGAATTAGACTAGCAATTCGCCAAAAATGAACAAATCGGAAGTTATCATGAAATCAAAAGTCACATTTCAATGGCTCGATTTCAATCGAATTAGTCTAGCTATTCGTAAAAAAGGAACAAACCCGAAGTTATCTTGAAATCAAAAACTGCATTTTATTTGCTTGATTCCAATTGTATTAGATTAGCAATTCGCCAAAAATGAACAGACCCAAACTTTATCATGAAATTGAAAATCACTTTTCATTGGCTCGATTCCAATCGAATTAGACTAGGAATTCGGCAAAAACGAACAACCTCAAAGTTATATTAAAATCGAAAATCACTTTTTATTGGCTCGATTCCAATCGAATTACTCTAGCAATTCGCCAAAAATGAACAAACCCGAAGTTATCTTGAAATCAAAACCCACTTCCCATTGGTGCGAATCCATTCGACTTACACTAGCAATTCACCAAAAATGAACAAACCCGAAATTATCATGAAATCAAAAATAACTTTACATTGGCTCGAATCCAATCAAATTAGACTAGCAATTCACTAAAAAATGAAAGAACCCGAAGGCAGCATTAAATCAAAGCCCACATTTCATTGGCTCGATTCCAATCGAATAAGACTAGCAATTCACCAAAAAGAACAAACCCGAAGTTATCATGAAATCAAAAACCACAATTCATTGGCTCGATTCCAATCGAATTAGTCTAGCTATTCGCCAAAAATGAACAAACCCGAAGTTATCATGAAATCAAAAACCACAATTCATTGGCTCGATTCCAATCGAATTAGTCTAGCTATTCGCCAAAAATGAACAAACCCGAAGTTGTCTTTAAATCAAAAACAACATTTCTTCGGCTCAATTCCAATCGAATTAGACTAGCAATTTGCCAGAAACAACAAACTCGAAGTTATCATGAAATCAAAAACCAAATTTCATTGGCTCGATTTAAATCGAATCAGACTAGAAATTCGCCAAAAACGAACAAACCCGAACTTATCATGAAATCACTCACGACTCTTCATTGGGTCGATTCCTATCTAATTAGACTAGTAATTCGGCAAAAAGAACAAACCCGAAGTTATCATGAAATCAAAAGCCAATTTTCATTGGCTCGATTCGAATCGAATTAGTCTAGCTATTCGCCAAAAACAAACAAAGCCAAAGTTATCTTAAAATCAAAAACAACATCTCATTGGCTCGATTCCAGTCGAATTAGACTAGCAATTCGCCAGAAATGAACAAACTCAAAGTTATCATGAAATCAAAAACCACATTTCATTGGCTCGATTCCAATCGAATCAAACTCGCAATTCGCCAAAAATGAACAAACCCAAAGTTATCGTGAAATCAAAAACCACATTTCATTGGCTCGATTCCAATCGAATTAGACTAGCAATTCGCCAAAAATGAACAACCCCAATGTTATCTTAAAATCAAAAACCACAATTCATTGGCTCGATTCCAATCGAATTAGAGTAGCAATTCGCCAAAAAGAACAAACCCGAAGTTATCATGAAATCAAAGCCAGTTTTTGTTGGCTCGATTCCAATCGAATTAGTTTAGCTATTCGGTAAAAATGAACGACCCCAAAGTTATCTTAAAATCAAAAACCACTTTTCATTGGCTCGATTCCAATCGAATAAGACTAGCAATTAGCCAAAAATGAACAAACCCGAAGTTATCATGAAATCAGAAACCACATTTCATTGGCTCGATTGCAATCGAATTAGACTAGCAATTCGCGAGAAATGAACAAACCGAAAGTTATGATGAAATCAAAAACAACTTTTCATTGACTCGATTCCAATCGAATTACACTATCAATTCGCCAAAAATGAAAAAAATCCGAAGTTATCAAGTATCAAAAGCCACTTTTCATTGGCTCGATTCCAATCGAATTGGACTAGCATTCACCAAAACAAACAAACCTGAAGTTATCTTGATATCAAAACCCACTTTAATTCGTTCGATTCCAATCGAATTAGTCCAGCTATTCGCCAAAAATGAACAAACTCGAAGTTGTCATGAAATCAAAAACCACATTTCATTGGCTCAATTCCAATCGAATTAGACTAGCAACTCGCCAAAAACGAACAAACCCGAAGTCATCATGAAATCAAAAGCCACTTTTCATTGGCTCGGTCCCAATAGAATTAGACTAGCAATTTGCCAAAAATGAACAAACTGGAAGTTATCATGAAATCAAAAGTCACTTTTCAATGGCTCAATTCTAATCGAATTAGTCTAGTTATTCATCAAAAACGAACAAACGTAAAGTTATCTTGAAGTCGAAAACTGCATTTCATTGGCTTGATTCCAATCGAATTAGACTAGGAATTCGGCAAAAATGAACAACCCCAAAGTTATATTAAAATCAAAAACCACTTTTCATTGGCTCAATTCCAATCGAATCACTCTAGCAATTTACAAAAAATGAACAAACCCGAAGTTATCATGAAATCAAAACCCACCTTTCATTGGCGCGAATCCATTCGACTTAGACTAGCAATTCATCAAAAATGAACAAACCCGAAATTATCATGAAATCAAAAATAACTTTTCAATGGCTTGATTCCAATTGAATTAGACTAGCAGTTCGCTAAAAAATGAATGAACCCGAACGTATCATTAAATCAAAAACCACATTTCATTAGCTTGATTCCAATCGAATTAGTCTAGCTATTCGTCAAAAATGAACAAACCCGAAGTTATCATGAAATCAAAAACCACAGTTAATTGGTTCGATTCCAATCGAATTAGACTAGCAATTCGCCAAAAATAACAAACCGAAGTTATCATGAAATCAAAAGCCACTTTTCATTGGCTCGATTCCAATCGAATTAGTCTAGCTATTCGCCAAAAACGAACAAATCCGAAGTTGTCTTGAAATCAAAAACAACATTTCATTGGCTCGATTCCAATCGAATTAGACTAGCAGTTCGCTAAAAAATGAAAGAACCCGAAGGTATCATTAAATCAAAAACCACATTTCATTAGCTTGATTCCAATTGAATTAGTCTAGCTATTCGTCAAAAATGACCCAACCCGAAGTTATCATGAAATCAAAAACCACAGTTAATTGGCTCGATTCCAATCGAATTAGACTAGCAATTCGCCAAAAGCAACAAACCGAAGTTATCATGAAATCAAAAGCCACTTTTCATTGGCTCGATTCCAATCGAATTAGTCTAGCTATTCGCCAAAAAGAACAAACCCGAAGTTGTCTGGAAATCAAAAACAACATTTCGTTGGCTCGATTCCAATTGAATTAGACTTGCAATTCGCCAGAAATGAACAAACCCGAAATTATCAAGAAATCAAAGCCCACATTTCATTGGCTCGATTCCAATCAAATTAGACTAAGAATTCGGCAAAAACGAACAACCCCAAAGTTATATTAAAATCAAAAACCACTTTTCATTTGGCTCGATTCCCATCGAATTACACTAGCAATTCGCTAAAAATGAACAAATCCGAAGTTATCATGAAATCAAAATCCACCTTTCATTGGCTCGATTCAAATCGACTTGGACTAGCAATTTGCCAAAACGAACAAACCTGAAGTTATCATGATATCAAAACCCATTTTTCATTCGTTCGATTCCAATCGAATTAGTCCAGCTATTCGCCAAAAATGAACAAACCTAAAGTTGTCATGACGTCAATAACCACACTTCGTTGGCTCGATTCCAACCGAATTAGACTAGCAACTCGCTAAAAACAAACAAACCCAAAGTCATCATAAAATCAAAAGCTACTTTTCATTGTCTCAGTCCCAATCGAATTAAACTAGCGATTCGCCAAAAATGAACAAACCTGAAGTTATCATGAAATCAAAAGCCACTTTTCATTGGCTCGGTTACATTCGAATTAGCCTAGCTATTCACCAAAAACGAACAGACCAGAAGTTATCTTGAAATCAAAAACCGCATTTCATTGGCTCGATTCCAATCGAATTAGACTAGCAATTTGTTGAGAAACAAAAAAACAAGAATTTATCAAGAAATCAAAAACCACTTTTCGTTGGCTCGATTCCATTCGAATTAGCCTAGCTATTCGTCAAAAATGAACAAACCCGAAGTTCTCATGAAATCAAAAACTATATTTCATTGGCTTGATTCCAATCGAATTAGACTAGCAATTCGTCAAAAGCAAACAAGCCCGAAGTTATCATGAAATCAAAAACTACATTTCATTGGCTAGATTCCAAACGAATTAGACTAGCGATTGGCCAACAACGAACAAACCCGAAGTTATCATAAAATCAAAAACCACATTTCATTGGCTCGACTCCAATCGAATTAGACTAGCAATGTGCTAAAAACGAACAAACCTGAAATTAGCATGAAATCAAAAACCACTTTTCATTGGCTTGATTCCAATCAAATTAGACTAGCAATTCGCCAAGAAACGAATTAACCCGAAGTTATCATTAAATCAAAAACCACTTTTCATTGGCCCAATTCCAATCAAATTAGTCTAGCTATTCGCCAAAAATGAACAAATCTAACGTTATCGTGAAATCAAAAACCACATTTCATTGGCTCAATTCCAATCGAATTAGACTAGCAATTTGCCAAAAATGAACAAACCCGAACTTATCATGAAATCAAATAGCACTTTTCATTGGCTCGATTCCAATTGAATTAGACTAGCAATTAGCTAAAAAGAACAAACCCGAAGTTTTCATGAAGTCAAAAGCCACTTTTTATTGGCTCGATTCCAATCGAATTAGTGTAGCCATTTGCCAAAAATGAACAAACCGAAAGTTGTCTTGAAATAAAAAACAACATTTCATTGGCTTGATTCCAATCGTATTAGACTAGCAATTCGCCAGAAACGAACAAACCCGAAGCTATCATAAAATCAAAAACAACATTTTATTCGCTCGATTCCAATCGAATCAGAACTGCAATTCGATAAAAATGAACAAGCCCAAAGTTATCATGAAATCAAAAGCTACATTTCATTGACTCAATTCCAATCGAATTAGACTAGCAATTCGCCAAAAATAAACAACCCCATAGTTATCTTAAAATCAAAAACCACTTTTCATTAGCTCGATTCCAATCGAATTACACTAGCAATTCGCCAAAAATGAACAAATCCGAAGTTATCATGAAATCGAAAGCTACTTTTCATTGGCTTGATTCCAATCGAATTGGACTAGCAACTTGCCCAAACGAACAAACCTGAATTTATTTTGATATCAAAATCCACTTTTCATTCGTTTGATTCCAATCTAATTAGTCTAGCTATTCACCAAAAATGAACAAACCCAAAGTTGTCATGAAATCAAAAACCACATTTCATTGGCTCGATTCCAATCGAATTAGACTAGCAACTCGCCAAAAATGAACAAACCCGAACTTATCGTGAAATCAAAAGCCACTTTTAATTAGCTCAGTCCCAATAGAAGTAGACTAGCAATTCGTCAAAAATGAACCCAAAGTTATCATGAAATCAAAAGCCACTCCTCATTGGCTCGATTCCAATGGAATTAGTCTAGCTATTCGTAAAAAATGAACAATCCCGAAGTTATCTTGAAATCCAAAACTGCATTTCATTGGCTCGATTACAATGGAATTAGACTAGTAATTCGCCAAAAACGAACAAACCCGAACTTTATCATGAAATTAAAAACCACTTTTCATTGGCTCGATTCCAATCGAATTAGACTAGGAATTCGTCAAAAATGAACAACCCCAAAGTTATCTCAAAATCAAAAACTACTTTTCATTGGCTCGATTCCAAGCGAATTACACTAGCAATTCGCCAAAAATAAACAATCCCGAAGTTATCATGAAATCAAAACCCACTTTTCATTCTTTCGATTCCAATCGAATTGAACTAGCAACTTGCCAGAAACGAACAAATCGAAGTTATCAAGAAATCAAAAGCCAGTTTTCATTGGTGCGATTCCATTTGAATTAGACTAGTAATTCACCAAAAATGAACAAACCCGAAATTGTCATGAAATCAAAAACCACATTTCATTGGCTCGATTCCAATCGAATTAGACTAGCAATTCGCTAAAAATCGAAAGAACCCGAAGTTATCGTTAAATCAAAAACTAAATTTTATTGGCTCGATTCCAATCGAATTAGACTAGGAATTCGCCAAAAACGAATAACCCCAAAGTTATCTCAAAATCAAAAACCACTTTTCATTGGCTCGATTCCAATCGAATTACACTAGCAATTCGCCAAAAATGAACAAATCTGAAGTTATCATGAAATCAAAAGCCACATTTCATTGGCTTGATTCCAATCAAATTGGACTAGCAATTTGCCCAAATGAACAAACCTGAATTTATCTTGATATCAAAATCCACTTTTCATTCGTTTGATTCCAATCTAATTAGTCTAGCTGTTCGCCAAAAATGAACAAACCCAAAGTTGTCATGAAATCAAAAACCACTTTTCGTTGGCTCGATTCCAATCGAATTACACTATCAATTCGCCAAAAATAAACAATCCCGAAGTTATCATGAAATCAAAACCCACTTTTCATTCTTTCGATTCCAATCGAATTGGACTACCAATTTGCTAGAAACGAACAAATCGAAGTTATCAAGAAATCAAAAGCCAGTTTTCATTGGTGCGATTCCATTTGAATTAGACTAGCAATTCACCAAAAATGAACAAACCCGAAATTGTCATGAAATCAAAAACCACTTTTCATTGGCTCGATTGCAATCGAATTAGACTAGCGATTCGCTAAAAATCGAAAGAACCCGAAGTTATCATTAAATCAAAAACCATATTTTATTGGCTTGATTCCAATCGAATTAGTCTAGCTATTCGCCAAAAATGAACCAACCGGAAGTTATAATGAAATCGAAAACCAGATTTCATTGGCTCGATTACAATCAAATTAGACTAGCAATTCGCCAAAAATGAATAACCCCGAAGTTATTATGAAATCAAAAATCACATTTCATTGGTTCGATTCCAATAGAATTAGACTAGCAATTCGCCAAAAACGAACAATTCCAAAGTCATCTTAAAATCAAAAATCACTTTTCATTGGCTCCATTCCAATCGACTTAGACTAGAAATTCGCCAAAAACGAACAACCCCAAAGTTATCTCAAAATCAAAAACCACTTTTCATTGGCTCGATTCCAATCGAATTACACTAGCAATTCGCCAAAAATGAACAAACCCGAAGTTATCTTGAAATCAGCAATTCGCCAAAAACGAACAACCCCAAAGTTATCTCAAAATCAAAAACCACTTTTCATTGGCTCGATTCCAATCGAATTACACTAGCAATTCGCCAAAAATGAACAAATCCGAAGTTATCATGAAATCGAAAGCCACTTTTCATTGGCTTGATTCCAATCGAATTGGACTAGCAATTTGCCCAAACGAACAAACCTAAATTTATCTTCATATCAAAATCCACTTTTCATTCGTTTGATTCCAATCTAATTAGTCTAGCTGTTCGCCAAAAATGAACAAACCCAAAGTTGTCATGAAATCAAAAACCACTTTTCATTGGCTCGATTCCCATCGAATTACACTATTAATTCGCCAAAAATAAACAATCCCGAAGTTATCATGAAATCAAAACCCACTTTTCATTCTTTAGATTCCAATCGAATTGGACTAGAAATTTGCCAGAAATGAACAAATCGAAGTTATCAAGAAATCAAAAGCCAGCTTTCATTGGTGCGATTCCATTTGAATTAGACTAGCAATTCACCAAAAACGAACAAACCCGAAATTGACATGAAATCAAAAACCACTTTTCATTGGCTCGATTCCAATCGAATTAGACTAGGAATTCGCTAAAAATCGAAAAAACCCGAAGTTATCGTTAAATCAAAAACCACATTTTATTGGCTGGATTCCAATCGAATTAGTCCAGCTATTCGCTAGAAATGAACCAACCCGAAGTTATAATGAAATCGAAAACCGGATTTCATTAGCTCAATTACAATCGAATTAGACTAGCAATTCGCCAAAAACAAACAAACCCGAAGTTATTATGAAATCAAAAACCACATTTCACTGGTTCGATTCCAATCGAATTAGACTAGCAATTCGCCAAAAATGAACAACTCCAAAGTCATTTTAAAATCAAAAACCACTTTTCATTGGCTCGATTCCAATCGAATTACTCTAGCAATTCGCTAAAAATGAACAAACAAAAGTTACCAAGAAATCAAAAGTCGCTTTTTATTGGCTCGATTCCAATCAAATTAGATTAGCAATTCGCCAAAAATGAACAAACTTGAAATTATCATGAAATCAAAAACCACTTTTCATTGGCTCGATTCCAATCGAATTAAACTAGCAATTCGCCAAGAAATGGAAGAGCCCGAAGTTATCATGAAATCAAAAACCGCATTTCATTGGGTTGATTCCAATCGAATTAGACTAGCAATTCGCAAAGAAACGAAAAAACATGAAGTTATCAAGAAATCAAAAACCACTTTTCATTGGCTCGATTCCATTTGAATTAGTCTAGCTATTCGTGAAAAATGAACAAACTCGAAGTTATCATGAAATCAAAAACCACATTTCATTGGCTTGGTTCCAATCGAATTAGACTAGCAATTCGCAAAACGGAGACAATCTCGAAGTTTTCAAGAAATCAAAAACCACATTTCATTGGCTCGATTCCAATCGAATTAGACTAGCAATTCGTCGAAAAGAACAAAGCCGAACTTATCGTAAAATCAAAAACCACTTTTTATCGGCTCGATTCCAAATGAATTCGACTAGCAATTCGCCAAAAAGAACAAACTCGGAGTTATCATGAAATCAAAACCCACTTTTCATTGGCAAGATTCTAATCGAATTAGTCTAGCTATTTGCCAAAAATGAACGAACCCGAAGATGTCTTGAAATAAAAAATAACGTTTCAATGACTCGATTCCAGTCGAATTAGTTTAGCTATTCGTCAAAAATAAACAAACCCGAAGTTATCTTGAAATCAAAAACTGCATTTCGCTGGCTCGATTCCAGTCGAATTAGTCTAGCAATTCGCCAAAAATGAACAAACCCGAAGTTATCATGAAATCAAAAATCATTTTTCATTGGCTCTATTCCAATCGAATTAGACTAGCGATTCGCTAAAAAATGAAAGAACCCGAAGGTATCATTAAATCACAAACCACATTTCATTGGCTCGAATCCAATCGAATTAGTCTAGCTATTCGCCAAAAATGAACAAACCCAAAGTTCTCATGAAATCAAAATCCACATTTCATTCCCTCGATTACATTCGAATTAGACTAGCAATTTGCCAAAAAAAAAAAAAACAAACCAAAGTTATCAAGAAATCAAATGCCACTTTTCATTGGCGCAATTCCATTCGAATTAGACTAGCAATTCATCAAAAATGAACAAACCCAAAATTATCATGAAATGAAAAACAACTTTTCATTCGCTCGATTCCAATCGAATTAGATTACCAATTCGCTAAAAAATAAAAGAACCCGAAGGTATCATTAAATCAAATACAACATTTCATTGGCTCAATTCCAATCGAATTAGTCTAGCTATTCGGCAAAAATGAACAAGCCCGATGTTATCATGAAATCAAAAACCACATTTCATTGGCTCGATTCCAATCGAATTAGACTAGCAATTCATCAAAAACGAACAAACCCGAAGTTATCATGAAATCAAAAGCCACATTTCATTGGCTCGATTCCAATCGAATTAGACTAGCAATTCGCTAAAAACAAACAAACCTGAAATTATCATGAAATCAAAAACCACTTTTCATTGGCTCGATTCCAATCAAACTAGACTAGCAATTTGCCAAGAAATGAAAGAACCCGAAGTTATCATAAAATCAAAAACCACTTTTCACTGGCTCGATTCCAATCAAATTTGTCTAGCTATTCGCCAAAAACGAACAAATCCGAAGTTATCGTGAAATCAAAAATACATTTCATTGGCCCGATTCCAATCGAATTAGACTAGCAATTTGCCAAAAATGAACAAACCCGAAGTTATCATGAAACAAAAACCACATTTCATTGGCTCGATTCCAATCGAATCAGACTAGCAATTCGCCAAGACTGAACAAAGCCGAAGTTATCATGAAATCAAAAACCTCATTTCATTGGCTCGATTCCAATCGAATTAGACTAGAAATTTGCCAAAAATGAATAACCCCAAAGTTATCTTAAAATCAAAAACCACTTTTCATTGGCTCGATTCCAATCGAATTACACCAGCAATTCACCAAAAACGAACAAATCCGAAGTTATCAAGAAATCAAAAGCCACTTTTCATTGGCTCGATTCCAATCGAATTGGACTAGCAATTTGTCGAAACGAACAAACCCGAAGTTATCATGATATCAAAACCCATTTTTCATTCGTTCGATTCAAATCGAATTAATCCAACTATTCTCCAAAAATGAACAAACCTGAAGTTGTCATGACATCAAAAACCACATTTCATTGGCTCGATTCCAATCGAATTAGACAAGCAACTCGCCAAAAACGAACAAACCCGAAGTCATCATGAAATAAAAAGCCACTTTTCATTGGCTCAATCCCAATCGAATTAGACTAGCAATTCGCCAAAAACAAACAAACCTGAAGTTATCATGAAATCAAAAGCGACTTTTCGTTGGCTCGATTCCAATCGAATTAGTCTAGCTATTCGCCAAAAATGAACAAACCCGAAGTTATCTTGAAATCAAAAACCACATTTCATTAGCTCAATTCCAATCGAATTAGACTAGCAATTCGCCAAGAAAAGAAAAAAACATGAAGTTATCAAGAAATCGAAAACCACTTTTCATTGGCTCGATTCCATTCAAATTAGTCTAGTTATTCGCTAAAAACGAACAAACCCGAAATTATCATGAAATCAAAAACCACATTTCATTGGCTCGATTCCAATCGAATTAGACTAGCAATTTGCCAAAAGTAATCAAACTCGAAGTTGTCATGAAATCAAAAACCACATTTCATTGGCTCTATTCCAATCAAATTAGGCTAGTAATTGCCAAAAAGAACTAACCCGAACTTATCATGAAATCAAAAATCACTTTTCATTGGCTCGATTCCAAATGAATTAGACTAGCAATTCACCAAAAAGAACAAATCCAAGGTTATCATGAAATCAAAAGCTACTTTTCATTGGCTCGATTCCAATCGAATTAGTCTCGCTTTTCGCCGAAAATGAACAAACGCGATGTTGTCTTGAAATAAAAAAAAAGGTTTCATTATCTCGATTCCAATCAAATTAGTCTAGCTATTCGTCAAAAACGACCAAACCCGAAGTTATCTTGAAATCAAAAACTACATTTCATTGGCTCAAATATAATCGAATTAGACTAGCAATTCGCCAAAAATGAACAAACTCGAAGTTATCATGAAATCAAAAAAACTTTTCATTAGCTCGATTCCAATCGAATTAGACTAGCAATTCGCCAAGAAATCAAAAAACATGAAGTTATGAAGAAATCCAAAACCACTTTTCACTGTCTCGATTCCAATCGAATTAGTCTAGCTATTCGCCAAAAATGAACAAACCCGAAGTTATCACGAAATCAAAAACCAATTTCATTGGCTCGATTTCAATCGAATTAGACTAGTAATTCGCCAAAAAGAACAAACCCAAAGTTCTCATGTAATCAAAAGCCACTTTTCATTGGGTCGATTCCAATCGAATTAGTCTATCGATTTGTCAAAAATGAACAAACCCGAAGTTGTCTTGAAATCAAAAACAACATTTCATTGGCTCAATTCCAATCAAATTAGACAAACATGAAGTTATCATGAAATCAAAAACCATATTTTATTGGCTCGATTCCAATCGAATCAGACTAGCAATTCGCCAAAAACGAAAAAACCTGAAGTTGTCATGAAATCAAAAACCACTTTTAGTTCACTCGATTCCAATCAAATCAGGTTAGCAATTTGCCAAAAAGAACAAACCCGAAGTTTTCATGAAATCAAATACCACTTTTCATTGGCTCAATTCCAATCGAATTAGTCTAGCTATTCGCCAAAAAATGAACAAACTCGAAGTTGTCTTGAAATCAAAAACAACATTTCATTGGCTCGATTCCAATCGAATTAGACTAGCAATTCTCCTGAAACGAACAAACTCGAAGTTATTATGGAATCAAAAACCACAATTCATTGGCTCGAATCCAATTGAATTAGACTAGCAATTCGTCCAAAATGAACAACCCCAATGTTATCCTAAAATCAAAAGCACTTTTCATTGGCTCGATTCCAATCGAATTAAACTAGCAATTCGCCAAGAAATGGATGAACCTGACGTTATCATGAAATCAAAAACCTCTTTTCATTGGCTCGATTCCAATTGAATTCTAGCTATTCTCCAAAAACAAACAAATCCAAAGTTATAGTGAAATCAAAAAACACATTTCATTGGCTCGATTCCAATCGAATCAGACTAGCAATTTGCTAAAAACGAACAAACCCGAAGTTATCATGAATCAAAAGCTGCATTTCATCGGCTCGATTCCAATCGAATTAGACTAGAAATTCGCAAAAAATGAACAAACCCGAAGTTATCATGAAATAAAAAATCACTTTTCATTGGCTCGATTCCAATCGAATTAGACTAGCAATTCGCCAAGAAATGAAAAAACATGAAGTTATCAAGAAATCAAAAACCACTTTTCATTGGCTCGAATCCAATTGAATTAGTCTAGCTATTTGCCAAAAACGAACAAACCCGAAGTTATGGCTCGATTCCAGTCGAATTAGACAAGTAATTCACCAAAAGCGAACAAACCCGAGGTTATCATGAGATCAAACACCACATTTCATTGGCTCGATTCCAATCGAATTAGACCAGCAATTCGCAAGGAAACGAAAAATCATGAAGTTATCAAGAAATCAAAAACCACTTTTCATTGGCTCGAATCCAATCGAATTAGTCTAGCTGTTCTCCAAAAACGAACAAACCCGAAGTTATCATGAAATCAAAGACCACATTTTATTGGCTCGATTCCAATCGATTTAGACAAGCAATTGGCCAAAAGCGAACAAACACGAGGTTATCATGAAATCAAAAACCACATTTCATTGGCTCGATTCCAATCGAATTAGACTAGCAATTTGCCAAAAAGAACAAACCCGAAGTTATCTTAAAATCGAAAACCACGTTTCATTTGCTCGATTCCAGTCGAATTACACTAGCTATTCGCCAAAAATGAACAAACCCGAAGTTATCATGGAATCAAAAGCCACTTTTCATTGGTTCGATCCCAATCGAATTAGACTAGCAATTCGCCAAAATGAACAATCCCGAACTTATCATGAAATCAAAACCCACTTTTCATTGGCTCAATTCCAATTGAATTAGACTAGCAATTCGGCAAGAAACGAAAAAACATGAAGTTATCAAGAAATCAAAAACCACATTTCATTGGCTCAATTCCAACCGAATTAGTCTAGCTATTCGCGAAAAATGAACAAACCCAAAGTTATCATGAAATCAAAAACCACATATCATTGACTCGATTCCAATCGAATTAAACTAGAAACTCGTCAACAACGAACAAACCCGAAGTTATCATGAAATCAAAAGTCACTTTTCATTGGCACAGTCCCAATCGATTACACTATCAATTCGCCAAAAAGAACAAACCCGAAGTTATCTTGAAATCAAAAGCCACTTTTTATTGGCTCGATTCCAATCGAATTGAACTAGCAATTCGCTAAAAATGAACAAACCTGAAGTTATCATGATATCAAAACCCACTTTCAACTTGATCGATTCCAATCGAATTAGTCCAGTTATTCAACAAAAATGAACAAACCCGAAGTTGAAATGATATCAAAAACCACATTTCATTGGCTTGTTTCCAATCGAATCAGACTAGCAACTCGCCAAAAACGAACAAAGTCGTAGTTATCATGAAATCAAAAGCCACTTTTCAATGGCTTGGTCCCAATACAATTAGACTAGCAATTCGCAAAAAATGATCAAACCCAAAGTTATCATGAAATCAAAAGCCGCTTTTCATTGGCTCGATTCCAACTGAATTAGTCTAGCTATTCGTCGAAAACGAAAACCCGAAGCTATCTTGAAATCAAAAACCACATTCCATTAGCTCGATTCCAATCGAATTATACTAGCTATTCGCTAAAAGCGAACAAACCCGAAGTTATCATGAAATCAAAAATCACATTTCATTGGCTCGATTCAAATTGAATTAGATCAGCAATTCGCTAAGAAACGAAAAAACAAGAAGTTATTAAGAAATCAAAAACAACTTTTCATTGGCTCGATTCCAATCGAATTAGACAAACAATTTGCCAAAAGCGAACAAACCCGAGGTAATCAAGAAATCAAAAACCACATTTCATTGGCTCGATTCCAATTGAATTAGTCTAACTATTCGCCAAAAATGAACAAACCCGAAGTCATCATAAAATCAAAAACCACATTTTATTGGCTTGATTCCAATCGAATTAGACTAGCAATTCGCCAAAAGCAAACAGACCCGAAGTTATCATGAAACCAAAAACCATATTTCATTGGCTCGATTCCAATCGAATTAGATTAGCAATTCGCCAAAAATGAACAAACCCGAACTTATCATGAAATCAAAAATCACTTTTCATTGGCTCGATTCCATTCGAAATAGACTAGCGATTCGCCAAAAAATGAACAACCCCAAAGTTATCTAAAAATTGAAAACCACATTTCATTGGCTCGATTCTAATCGAATTACACTAGCTATTCGCCAAAAATGAACAAATCCGAAGTTAGCATGAAATCAAAAGCCACTTCTCATTGGTTCGATCCCAATCGAATTAGACTAGCAATTCGCCAAAATGTACAAACCCGAAGTTATCATGAAATCAGAACCCACTTTTCATTCGGTCAATTCCAATTGAATTAGACTAGCAATTCGCCAAGAAACAAAAATACATGATGTTATCAAGAAATCAAAAACCACATTTCACTGGCTCGATTCCAACAGAATTAGTCTAGCTATTCGCCAAAAACGAACAAACCCAAAGTTATCATGAAATCAAAAACCACATATCATTGGCTCGATTCCAGTCGAATTAAACTAGCAACTCGACAACAACGAATAAACCCGAAGTTATCATGAAATCAAAAGGCACTTTTCATTGGCTCAGTCCCAATCGAATAAGACTATCAATTCGCCAAAAAGAACAAACCCGAAGTTATCATGAAATCAAAAGCCACTTTTCATTGGCTCGATTCCAATCGAATTAGTCCAGCTATTCGGCAAAAATGAATAAACCCGAAGTTGTAATGATATCAAAAACCACATTTCATTTGCTCGTTTCCAATCGAATCAGACTAGCAACTTGCCAAAAATGGGCAAACCCGAAGTTATCATGAAATCAAACGCCACTTTTCATTGGCTCGGTCCCAATAGAATTAGACTAGCAATTCGCCAATAATGATCAATCCCAAAGTTATCATGAAATCAAAAGCCACTTTTCATTAGCTCGATTCCAATCGAATTAGTATAGCTATTCGACAAAAACGAACAAACCCGAAGTTATCTTGAAATCAAAAACTGCATTTCATCGGCTCGATTCCAATCGAATTAGACTAGCAATTTGCCAAAAATGAACAAACCCGAAGTTATCATGAAATCAAAAATCACTTTTCATTGGCTCGATTCCAATCGAATTAGACTGGTAATTCGCCAAGAAACAGAAAAACATGAAGTTATCAAGAAATCAAAAACCACTTTTCATTGGCTCGAATCCAATCGAAATAGTCTAGCTATTTACCAAAAACCAACAAACCCGAAGTTATCATGAAATCAAAGACCACATTCCATTGGCTCGATTCCAATTGAATTAGACAAGTAATTCACCAAAAGCGAACAAACCCGAGGTTATTATGAAATCAAAAACCACATTTCATTGGCTCGATTCCAATCGAAATAGACTAGCAATTCGCAAAGAAACAAAAAAACATGAAGTTATCAAGAAATCAAAAACCACTTTTCATTGGCTCGAATCCAATCGAATTAGTCTAGCTATTCTCCAAAAACGAACAAACCCAAAGTTATCATGAAATCAAAGACCACATTTTATTGGCTCGATTCCAATCGAATTAGACAAGCAATTCGCCAAAAGCGAACAAACTCGAGGTTATCATGAAATCAAAAACCACATTTCATTAGATTGATTCCAATCGAACTAGAATAGCAATTTGCCAAAAAGAACAAACACGAAGTTATCATGAAATCAAAAGCCCCTTTTCATTAGCTTAATTCCTATCGAATTAGTCTAGCTATTTGCCAAAACTGAACATACCCGAAGTTGTCTTGAAATCAAAGCCAACATTTCATTGGCTTGATTCCAATCGAATTAGACTAGCAATTTGCGAAAAAGAACAAACCCGAAGTTATCAAGAAATCAAAAGCCACTTTTCATTGGCTCGATTCTAATCGAATTGGACTAGATATTTGCTAAAACGAACAAACCTGAAGTTATCATGATATCAAAACCCACTTTTCATTCGTTTGATTCCAATCTTATTAGTCCCGCTATTCGTCAAAAATAAACAAACTCAAAGTTGTCATGAAATCAAAAATCGCATTTCATTGGTTCGATTCCAATCAACTTAGACTAGCAACTCGGTAAAAACGAACATACCCGAACTTATCATGAAGTCAAAAGCCACTTTTCATTGGCTCAGTCCTAATAGAATTAGTCTCGCAATTCGCCAAAAATGAACAAACCCGAAGTTATCATGAAATCGAAAGCCACTTTTCATTGGCTCGATTCCAATGGAATTAGTCTGGCTATTCGTAAAAAAAACGAAATCAAAAACTGCATTTCATTAGCTCGATTACAATCGAATTCGACTATTAGTTTGCCAAACATGAACAAACCGGAACTTTATTATGAAATCAAAAACCACTTTTCATCGGCTCAATTCCAATCGAATTAGACTAGGAATTCGCCGAAAACGAACAACCCCAAAGTTATCTTAAAATCGAAAACCACTTTTCATTGGCTCGATTCCAATCGAATTACACTAGCAATTCACCAAAAATGAACAAACCCGAAGTTATCATGAAATCAAAACCCACATTTCATTCGTTCGATTCCAATCGAATTAGACTAGCAATTTGCCAGAAACGAACAAATCGAAGTTATGAAGAAATCAAAAGCAACTTTTCATTAGAGCGATTCCATTTGAATTAGACTAGCAATTCGCCAAAAATGAACAAACCCGAAATTATCATGAAATCAAAAACCACTTTTCATTGGCTCGAGTCCAATCGAATTAGACTAGCAATCCACTAAAAAATGAAAGAACCCGAAGTTATCATTAAATCGAAAACCACATTTCATTGGCTCGATTCCAATCAAATTAGTCTAGCTATTCGCCAAAAACGAACCAACCCGAAGTTATACTGCAATCAAAAACCACATTCCACTGGCTCGATTCCAATCAAATTAGACTAGCAATTTGCCAAAAACGAACAAACCTAAAATTGTCATGAAATCAAAAACCACTTTTCATTGGCTCGATTCCAATCGAATTAAACTAGCAATTCGCCAAGAAATGGAAGAACCTGAAGTTATCATGAAATCAAAAACCTCTTTTCATTGGCTCGATTCCAATTGAATTAGTCTAGCTATTCGCCAAAAAGGAACAAATCCGAAGTTATAGTGAAATCAAAAACCACATTTCATTGGCTCAATTCCAATCGAATCAGACTAGCAATTCGCTAAAAAGAACAACTCCGAAGTTATCATGAAACAAAAACCACATTTCATTGGCTCAATTCCAATCGAATTAGGCAAGCAATTTGCCAAAAATGAACAACCCCAATGTTATCTTAAAATCAAAAACCACTTTTCATTGGCTCGAGTCCAATCGAATTAGACTAGCAATCCACTAAAAAACGAAAGAACCCGAAGTTATCATTAAATCGAAAACCACATTTCATTGGCTCGATTCCAATCAAATTAGTCTAGCTATTCGCCAAAAACGAACCAACCCGAAGTTATAATGCAATCAAAAACCACATTTCATTGGCTCGATTCCAATCGAATCAAACAAGCAATTCGCCAAAAATGAACAAACCTGAAGTTATCATGAAACAAAAACCACATTTCATTGGCTCAATTCCAATCGAATTAGGCAAGCAATTTGCCAAAAATGAACAACCCCAATGTTATCTTAAAATCAAAAACCACTTTTCATTGGCTCGAGTCCAATCGAATTAGACTAGCAATCCACTAAAAAACGAAAGAACCCGAAGTTATCATTAAATCGAAAACCGCATTTCATTGGCTCGATTCCAATCAAATTAGTCTAGCTATTCGCCAAAAACGAACCAACCCGAAGTTATAATGCAATCAAAAACCACATTTCATTGGCTCGATTACAATCGAATTAGAGTAGTAATTCGCCAAAAACGAATAAATCCGAAGTTATCATGAAATCAAAAACTACATTCCACTGGCTCGATTCCAATCGAATTAGACTAGCAATTCGCCAAAAACGAACAAACCTAAAATTGTCATGAAATCAAAAACCACTTTTCATTGGCTCGATTCCAATCGAATTAAACTAGCAATTCGCCAAGAAATGGAAGAACCTGAAGTTATCATGATATCAAAACCCTCTTTCCACTCGATCGATTCCAATCGAATTAGCCCAGCTATTCGCTAAAAATGAACAAACCCGAAGTTGTACTGATGTCAAAAACCACATTTCATTGGCTCGTTTCCAATTCGAATTAGACTAGCAACTCGCCAAAAATGAACAAACTCGAAGTTATCATGAAATCAAAAGCCACTTTTCATTGGCTCGATCCCAATCGCATTAGACTAGCAATTCGCCGAAAATGATCAAACACAAAGTTATCATGAAATCAAAAGCCACTTTTCATTGGCTCGATTCCAATCGAATTAGTCTAGCTATTTAAAAAAAGCGAACAAACCCGATGTTATCATGAAATCAAAAATCACATTTCATTGGCTCGATTCCAATCGAATTAGACTAGCAATTCGCTAAGAAACAAAAAAACATGAAGTTATTATGAAATCAAAAACCACTTTTCATTGGCTTGATTCCAATCGAATTAGTCTAGCTATTCGGCAAAAATGAACAAACCCGAAGTTATCATGAAATCAAAAGCCACATTTCATTGGCTAAATTCCAATCGAATTAGACTAGCAATTCGCCAGAAACGAACAAACCCGAAGTTGTCATGAAATCAAAAACCACATTCCATTGGCTCGATTCCAATTGAATTAGACAAGTAATTCACCAAAAGCAAACAAACCCGTAGTTATCAAGAAATCAAAAACCACATTTCATTGGCTTGATTCCAATCGAATTACACTAGCAATTCGCAAAGAAACGAAAAAACATGAGGCTATCAAGAAATCAAAAACCACTTTTCATTGGCTCGAATCCAATCGAATTAGTCTAGCTATTCTCCAAAACCGAACAAACCCGAAGTTATCATGAAATCAAAGACCACATTTTATTGGCTCGATTCCAATCGAATTAGACAAGCAATTCGCCAAAAGCGAACAAACCCGAGGTTATCATGAAATCAAAAACCCCATTTCATTGGCTCGATTCCAATCGAATTAGACTAGCAATTTGCAAAAAAGAACAAACCCGAAGTTTTCATGAAATCAAAAGCCACTTTTCATTAGCTCGATTCCAATCGAATTAGTCTAGCTATTCACCAAAACTGAACAAACCCGAAGTTGTCTTGAAATCAAAAACAACATTTCATTGGCTCGATTCCAATCAAATTAGACTAGCAATTCGCCAAAAAGAACAAACCCGAAGTGATCATGAAATCAAAAGTCACTTTTCATTGGCTCGATTCTAATCGTATTTGTCTAGCTATTTACCAAAAACGAACAAGCCCGAAGTTGTCTTGAAATCATAAACAACATTTCAATGGCTCGATTCCAATCGAATTAGACTAGCAATTCGCCAAAAATGAACAAACCCGAAATTATCATGAAATCTAAAACCACATTTCATTGGCTCGATTCCAATCGAATCCGACTAGCAGTTCGCCAAAAATGAACAAACCCGATGTTATCGAGAAATCAAAAACCACATTTCATTTGCTCGAATCCAATCGAATTATAATGGCAATTCGCCCAAAATGAAGAACCCCAATGTTATTCTAAAATCAAAAAACACTTTTCATTGGCTCGATTCCAATCGAATTAGACTAGCAATTCGCCAAAAAGAAGAAACCCAAAGTTATCAAGAAATCAAAAGCCACTTTTCTTTGGTTCTATTTCGATCGAATTAGTCTAGCTATTCGCCAAAAATGAACAAACCCGAAGTTGTCTTGAAATCAAAAAAACATTTCATTGGCTTAATTCCAATCGAATTAGACTAGTAATTCGCCTGAAATGAACAAATCCGAAGTTATCATGAAATCAAAAGCCACATTTAATTTGCTCGATTCAAATCGAATCAGACTAGCAATTCGCCAAAAACGAACAAAGCCGAAGTTATCATGAAATCAAAAACCACATTTCATTGGCTCGCTTAAAATGAACAACCCCAATGTTATCTTAAAGTCAAAAAGCACTTTTCATTGGCTCGGTTCCAATCGAATTAGACCAGCAATTCGCCAAAAAGAACAAACCCGAAGTTATCATGAAATCAAAAGCCACTTTTCATTGGCTCGATTCCAATCGAATTAGTTTGGCTATTTGCCAGAAACGAACAAGCCCGAGGTTGTCTTGAAATCAAAAACAACATTTCAATGGCTCGATTCCAGTCGAATTAGACTAGCAATTCGCCAGAAATGAAGATACGCTAAGTTATCATGAAATCAAAACCCACATTTCATTGGCTCAATTCCAATCGAATTCAATTAGCAATTCGCCAAAAAATAGACAACACCAAAGTTATCTTTAAATCAAAAACAACTTTTCATTGGCTCGATTCCAATCGAATTACACTAACAATTCACAAAAAATGAACTAATCCGAAGTTATCATGAAATCGAAAGCCACTTTTCATTGGCTCGATTCTAATCGAATTGGGCTAGCAATTTGGCAAAACGTACAAACCTGAAGTTATCATGATATCAAAACCCACTTTTCATTTGTTCAATTCCAATCGAATTAGTCCAGCTATTCAACAAAAATGAACAAACCCGAAGTTGTCATGAAATCAAAATCCACATTTTATTAGCTCGATTCCAATCGAATTAGTCTGGCTATTTGCCAAAAACGAACAAGCCCAAAGTTATCTTGAAATCAAAAACAACATTTCAATGGCTCGATTCCAATCAAATTAGACTAGCAATTCCCCAGAAACGAAGAAACGCGAAGTTATAATGAAATCAAAAACCACAATTCATTGGCTTGATTCCAATCAAATTAGACTAGCAATTCGCCAAAAATGAACAACACCAAAGTTATCTTAAAATCAAAGACCACTTTTCATTGGCTTGATTCCAATCGAATTGCACTAACAATTCGCCAAAAACGAACTAATCCGAAGTTATCATGAAGTCGAAAGCCACTTTTCATTGGCTCGATTCTAATCGAATTGGACTAGCAATTTGGCAAAACGAACAAACCTGAAGTTATCATGATATTAAAACCCACTTTTCATTCGTTCAATTCCAATCGAATTAGTCTAGCTATTCACCAAAAATGAACAAACCCGAAGTTGTCATGAAATCAAAAACCACATTTCATTAGCTCGATTCAAATCGAATTCGACCAGCAACTTGCCAAAAACGATCAAACCCGAAGTTATCATGAAATCAAAAACCACATTTCATTCGCCTGATTCCAATGGAATCAGACTAGCAATTCGATAAAAACGAACAAATCCGAAGTTATCATGAAATCAAAAATCACTTTTCATTGGCTCATTTCCATTCGAATTAGACTAGCAATTCGCCAAAAATGAACAAACCTGAAGTTATCATGAAATCAAAAATCACTTTTCATTGGCTCGATTCCATTCGAATTAGACTAGCAATTCGCCAAGAAACGAAAAAAACATGAGGTTATCAAGAAATCAAAAACCACTTTTCATTGGCTCGATTCCAATCGAATTAGTCTAGCTATTCGCTAAAAGCGAACAAACCCGATGTTATCATGAAATCAAAAATCACATTTCATTGGCTCGATTCCAATCGAATTAGACTAGCAGTTCGCTAAGAAACGAAAAAACATGAAGTTATTATGAAATCAAAAACCACTTTTCATTGGCTTGATTCCAATCGAATTAGTCTAGCTATTCGCCAAAAATGAACAAACCCGAAGTTATCATGAAATCAAAAGCCACATTTCATTGGCAAAATTCCAATCGAATTAGACTAGCAATTCGCCAAAAACGAACAAACCCGAAGTTGTCATGAAATCAAAAACCACGTTTCATTGGCTCGATTCCAATCGAACTAGACTAACAATTAGCCCAAAACGAACAGACCCGAAGTTACCATCAAATCAAAAACTAATATCATTGGCTCGATTCCAATCGAATCAGACTAGCAATTCACTAAGAAATGAAAAAAACATGAAGTTATTATGAAATCAAAAACCACTTTTCATTGGCTTGATTCCAATCGAATTAGTCTAGCTATTCGCCAAAAATGAACAAATGCGAAGTTATCATGAAATCAAAAACCACTTTTCATTGGCTTGATTCCAATCGAATTAGTCTAGCTATTCGCCAAAAATGAACAAATGCGAAGTTATCATGAAATCAAAAGCCACATTTCATTGGCTAAATTCCAATGGAATTAGACTAGCAATTCGCTAGAAACGAACAAACCTGAAGTTGTCCTGAAATCAAAAACCACATTTCATTGGCTCGATTCCAATCAAACTAGCCTAACAATTCGCCAAAACTAAACAAATTCGAAGTTATCATGAATTCAAAAATCACATTTCATTGGCTCGATTCCAATCGAATCAGACTAGCAAGTCGCCAAAAACGAACAGACCCGAAGTTATCATGAAATCAAAAACTACATTTCATTGGCTCGATTCCAATCGAATTACACTAGCAATTCGCTAAGAAACGAAAAAACATGAAGTTTTTAAGAAATCAAAAACCACTTTTCATTGGCTCGATTCCAATCGAATTAGACAAGCAATTCGCCAAAAGCGAACAAACTCGAGGTCATCAAGAAATCAAAAACTACATTTCATTGGCTCGATTCCAATCGAATTAGACTAGCAATTTGCCAAAAACGAACAAACCCGAGGTTATCATGAAATCAAAAACCACATTTCATTGGCTCGATTCCAATCGAATTAGACTAGCAATTCTCCAAGAAAGGAAAAAACATGAAGTTATCAATAAATCAAAAACCACTTTTCATTGGCTCTATTCCAATTGAATTAGTCTAGCTATTCGCCAAAAAAGAACAAACCTGAAGTTATTATGAAATCAAAAACCACATTTTATTGGCTCGATTCCAATCGAAATGGACTAGCAATTCGCCGAAGGCAAACAAACCCGAAGTTATCATGAAACCAAAAACCGCATTTCATTGGCTCGATTCCAATCTAATTAGATTGGGAATTCGCCAAAACTGAACAAACCCGAACTTATCATGAAATCAAAAACCACTTTTTATTGGGTCGATTCCAATCGAATTAGACTAGCAATTCGCCAAAAAGTGAACAACCCCAAAGTTATCTTAAAATCGAAAACCACGTTTCATTGGCTCAATTCCAGTCGAATTACACTAGCTATTCTCCAAAAATGAACAAACCCGAAGTTATCATGAAATCAAAAGCCACTTTTCATTGGTTCGATCCCAATCGACTTAGACTAGCAATTTGCCAAAATGAACAAACCCGAATTTATCATGAAATCAAAACCTACTTTTCATTGGCTCAATTCCAATCGAATTAGACTAGGAATTCGCCAAGAAACGAAAAACATGAAGTTGTCAAGAAATCAAAAACCACTTTTCGTTGGCTCGATTCCAATCGAATTAGTCTAGCTACTTGACAAAAATGAACAAACCCGATGTTATCATGAAATCAAAAACCACATTTCATAGGCTCAATTCCAATCGAATTAGACTAGTAATTCGCCAAAAAGAAGAAACCCGAAGTTTTCATGAAATCAAAAGCCACTTTTCATTGGCTCGATTCCAATTGAATTAGTCTAGATACTCGCCAAAAATGAACAAACCAGAAGTTGTCTAGAAATCAAAAACAACATTTCATTGGCCCGATTCCAATCGAATTAGACCAACAATTCGCCAGAAACTTATAAACTCGAAGTTATCATGAAATCAAAATCCACATTTCGTTGGCTCGATTCCAATCGAATTAGACTCGCAATTCGCCAAAAGTGAACGAACCCAAAGTTATCATGAAATCAAAAACCACATTTCATTGGCTCGATTCCAATCGAATTAGACTAGCAATTCGCCAACCTGAACAAACCCGAATATATCATGAAATCAAAACCCACTTTTCATTGGTTCAATTCCAATCGAATTAGACTGGCAATTTGCCAAGAAATGAAAAAACATGCAGTTATCAAGAAATCAAAAACCACATTTCATTGGCTCGATTCCGACCGAATTAGCCTAGCTATTCGCCAAAAATGAACAAACCCAAAGTTATCATTCAATCAAAAGCCACTTTTCATTGGCTCGATTCCAATAAAATTAGACCAGTAATTCGTCAAAAAAGAACAAACCCAAAGTTATCACGAAATCAAAAGCACTTTTCATTCGCTCGATTCCAACCCAAATTTATCATGAAATCAAAAGCACTTTTCATTCGCTCGATTCCAATCGAATTAGTCTAGCTATTCGCCAAAAATGAACAAACATGAAGTTATCTTGAAATCAAAGACTACATTGCATTGGCTCGATTCTAATCGAATTAGACTAGCAATTCGCCAAAACCGAACAAACCTGAAGTTATCATGAAATGAAAAATCACTTTCCATTGGCTCGATTCCAATCGAATTTGACTAGCAATTTGCCAAGAAACGAAAAAACATGAAATTATTAAGAAATCAAAAGCCACTTTTCATTAGCTCGATTCCAATCAAATTAGTCTGGCTATTTGCCAAAAATGAACTAACCCAAAGTTATCACAAAATCAAAAACCCCATTTCATAGGCTCAATTCCAATCGAATTAGACTAGCAATTCGCCAAAAGAGATAAAACCCGAAGTTATCATGAAATCAAAAATAGCATTTCATTGGCTCGATTCCAATCGAATTAGACTAACAATTAGCCAAAAATGAAAAACCCCAAAGTCATATTAAATCGAAAACCACTTTTCATTTGCGCGATTCCAATCGAATTAGTCTAGCTATTCGTAAAAAACGAACAGAGCCGAAGTTATCTTGAAATCAAAAACTGCGTTTCATTGGCTCGATTCCAATTGAATTAGACAAGCAATTCGCCAAAAATGAACAAACCTGAAGTTATCATGAAATCATAAATCACTTTTCATTGGCTCGATTCCAATCGAATTAGTCTAGCAATTCGCCAAGAAACGAAAAAGAATGAAGTTATTAAGAAATCAAAAAGCACTTTTCATTGGCTCGATTCCAATCGAATTAGTCTAGCTATTCGCCAAAAATGAGCAGACCCAAAGTTATCATGAAATCAAAAACCAAATTTAATAGGCTCAATTCTAATCGAATTAGACTAACAATTTGCCAGAAACAAACAAACCCGAAGTTATCATGAGATCAAAAAACACACTTCATTGGGTCGATTCCAATCTAATCAAACAAGCAATTCGCCAAAAATGAACAAACCCGAACTTATCATGAAATCAAAAACCACTTTTCATTGGCTCGATTCCAATCGAATTAGACTAGCAATTCGCCAAAAATAACAAACTAGAACTTATCATGAAATTAAAAGCCAATTTTCATTGGCTCAATTCCAGTCGAATTAGTCTAGCTATTCGCCAAAAATGAACAAACCCGAAGCTGTCTTGAAATCAAAAACAACATTTCTTTGGCTCGATTCCAATCGAATTAGACTCACAATTCGCCAGAAACGAACAGACCTGAATTTATCATGAAATCAAAAACCACATTTCACTGGCTCGATTCCAATAGAATCAGACTAGCAATTCGACAAAAATGAACAAACCCGAAGTTATCATGAAATCAAAAACCACATTT
Organism: Olea europaea var. sylvestris; assembly: GCF_002742605.1. Taxonomy (NCBI): domain Eukaryota; kingdom Viridiplantae; phylum Streptophyta; class Magnoliopsida; order Lamiales; family Oleaceae; genus Olea; species Olea europaea. The sequence continues at coordinate 142,769 of NW_019264091.1, read as the reverse complement.
CATTGGCTCCATTCCAATCGAATTATACTAGCAATTCGCCAAAAATGAACAACCCCAAAGTTATCTTAAAATTGAAAACCACTTTTCACTGGCTCGATTCCAATCGAATTACACTAGCAATTCGCCAAAAACGAACAAATCCGAAGTTATCATGAAATCGAAAGCCACTTTTCATTGGCTCGATTCCAATCGAATTGGACTAGCAATTTGCCAAAATGAACAAACCTGATGTTATCATGATATCAAAACCCACTTTTCATTCGTTCAATTCCAATCGAATTAGTCTAGCTATTCGCCAAAAATGAGCAAACCCGAAGTTGCCATGAAATTAAAAGCCAAATTTCATTGGCTCAGTTTCGATCGAATTAGACAAGCAACTCGCCAAAAATGAACAAACCCGAAATTATCATGAAATCAAAAGCCAGTTTTCTTCGGCTCAGTCCCAGTAGAATTAGACTAGCAATTCGCCAAAAATGAATAAACCCGAAATTATCATGAAATCAAAAGCCACTTTTCATTGGCTCGATTCCAATCGAATTAGTCTATCTATTCGTAAAAAACGAACAAACCCGAAGTTATGTTGAAATCAAAAATTGCATTTCATTGGCTCGATTCCAATCGAATTAGACTAGCAATTCGCCAAAAACGAACAAACCTGAAGTTATCATGAAATCAAAAATCACTTTTCATTGGCTCGATTCCAATCGAATTAGTCTATCTATTCGTAAAAAACGAACAAACCCGAAGTTATGTTGAAATCAAAAATTGCATTTCATTGGCTCGATTCCCATCGAATTAGACTAGCAATTCGCCAAAAACGAACAAACCTGAAGTTATCATGAAATCAAAAATCACTTTTCATTGGCTCGATTCCAATCGAATTAGTCTAGCAATTCGCCGAGAAATGAAAAAGCATGAAGTTATTAAGAAATCAAAAAGCACTTTTCATTGGCTCAATTCCAATCGAATTAGTCTAGCTATTCGCCAAAAATGAACAGACCTGAAGTTATCATGAAATCAAAAACCGAATTTCATAGGCTCAATTCCAATCGAATTAGACTAACAATTTGCCAGAAACAAACAAACCCGAAGTTATCATGAGATCAAAAAACACATTTCATTGGGTCGAATCCAATCGAATCAGACAAGCAATTCGCCAAAAACGAACAAACCCGAACTTATCATGAAATCAAAAACCACTTTTCATTGGCTCCATTCCAATCGAATTAGACTAGCAATTCACCAAAAAGAACAAACTAGAACTTATCATGAAATTAAAAGCCACTTTTCATTGGCTCAATTCCAGTCGAATTAGTCTAGCTATTCGCCAAAAATAAATAAACCCGAAGCTGTCTTGAAATCAAAAACAACATTTCTTTGGCTCAATTCCAATCGAATTAGACTCGCAATTCGCCAAAAATGAACAAACCTGAAGTTATCATGAAATCAAAAACCACATTTCGCTGGCTCGATTCCAGTAGAATCAGACTAGCAATTCGACAAAAATGAACAAACCCGAAGTTATCATGAAATCAAAAACCACATTTCATTGGCTCCATTCCAATCGAATTATACTAGCAATTCGCCAAAAATGAGCAACCCCAAAGTTATCTTAAAATCGAAAACCACTTTTCATTGGCTCGATTCCAGTCGAATTACACTAGCAATTCGCAAAAAACGTACAAACCTGAAGTTATCATGAAATCAAAAGCCACTTTTCATTGCCTCGACTCCAATCGAATTAGACTAGCAATTCGTAAAAACGAATAAACCCGAAGTTTTCATGAAATCAAAACCCCCTTTTCATTGGCTCGATTCTAATGGAATTAGACAAGCAATTCGCCAAGAAACGAAAAAACATGAAGTTATCAAGAAATCAAAAACCACTTTTCATTGGCTCGATTCCAATCGAATTGGTCTAGCTATTCGCCAGAAACGAACAAACCCAAAGTTATCATGAAATCAATGACTACATTTCATTGGCTCAATTCCAATCGAATTAGACTAGCAATTCGCCAAAAAACGAAAAACTCCAAAGTTATCTTAAAATGGAAAACCACTTTTCATTGGCTCGATTCTAATCGAATTAGTCTAGCTATTCGCCAAAAATGAACAAACCTGAGGTTATCATGAAATCAAAAACCACATTTCATAGGCTCAATTCCAATCGAATAAGACTAGCAATTTGCCAAGAAACGAAAAAAATGAAGTTATTAAGAAATCAAAAACCACTTTCCATTGGCACGATTCCAATCGAATTAGTCTAGCTATTCGCCAAAAAGGAACAAACTCGAAGTTATCATGAAATCAAAAACCGCATTTCATCGACTCAATTCCAATCGAATTAGACTAACAATTCGCCAAAAGCGAAAAAACCTAAAGTTATCATGAAATCAAAAGCAACATTTCATTGGCTCGATTCCAATTGAATTAGACTAGCAATCCGCCAAAAACGAAAAACCCCAAAGTTATCTTAAAATCGAAAACCACTTTTCATTGGGTCAATTCCAATCGAATCTGGCTAGCAATTTGCCAAAAATGAACAAAATCAAAGTTATCATGAAATCAAAAGCCACTTTTCATTGGCTCGATTCCAATCGAATTAGACTTGCAATTCACCAAGACACAAAAAAAAACATGAAGTTATCAAGAAATCAAAAACCACTTTTCAATGGCTTGATCCCAATCGATTTCGTCTAGCTATTCGCCAAAAACGAACAAACCCGAAGTTATCATGATAACAAAAACCACATTTCATTGGCTCGATTCCAATATAATTACACTGGCAACTCGCCAAAAGTGAACAAACTCAGAGTTATCATGAAATCAAAAACCACATTTCATTGGCTCGATTCCAATCGAATTTGACTAACAATTCGCAAAAAACGAACAAACCTGAACTTATCATGAAATCAAAAACCACTTTTCATTGACTCGATTCCAATCGATTTAGACTAGCAATTCGCCAAGAAATGAAAAAACATGAAGTTATCAAGAAATCAAAAACCACTTTTCATTGGCTCGATTCCAATCGAATTAGACTAGCAATTCGCCAGGAAACGAAAAAACATGAAGTTATTAAGAAATCAAAGACCACTTTTCATTGGCTCCATTCCAATTGAATTAGTCTAGATGTTCGCCAAAAACGAACAAACACGAAGTTATCATGAAATCAAAAGCCACATTTCATTGGTTAGATTCCAATCGAATTAGACTAGCAATTCGCCAAAAGCAAACAAACCTGAAGTTATCATGAAATCAAAAACCACATTTCATGGGCTCGATTCCAATCGACTTCGACTAGCAGTTCGCCAAAAATGAACAAACCCGAACTTATCACGAAATCGAAAACCACTTTTCAATGGATTGATTCCAAATTGGACTAGCAATTCGCCAAAAAACGAACAACCCCAAAGTTATCTTAAAATCGAATACCACTTTTCATTAGCTCGATTCTAATCGAATTACACTAGTAATTCGCCAAAAATGAACAAAACCAAAGTTATCCTGAAATCAAAAGCCTACTTTCATTGGCTCGATTCCAATCGAATTAGACTAGCAATTCGCCAAAATGAACAAACCCGAATTTATCATGAAATCAGAACCCACTTTTCATTGGCTCAATTCCAATCGAATTAGACTAGCAATTCGCCAAGAAATGAACAAACATGAAGTACTTAAGAAATGAAAAATCACTTTTCATTGGCTCGATTCCAATCGAATTAGTCTAGCTATTCGCCAAAAATGAACAAACCCGAGGTTATCATGAAATCAAAAACCACATTTCATAGGCTCAATTCGAATCGAATAAGACTAGCAATTCGCCAAGAAATGAAAAAACATGAAGTTATTAAGAAATCAAAAACCACTTTCCATTGGCACGATTCCAATCGAATTAGTCTAGCTATTCGCCAAAAAGGAACAAACTCGAAGTTATCATGAAATCAAAAACCGCATTTCATCGGCTTAATTCCAATCGAATTAGACTAGTAATTTGCCGAAAGCGAAAAAACCAGAAGTTATCATGAAATCAAAAACAACATTTCTTTGGCTCGATTCCAATCGAATTAGACTAGCAATCCGCCAAGAACGAAAAACCCCAAAGTTATCTTAAAATCGAAAACTACTTTTCATTGGGTCAATTCCAATCGAATTTGGCTAGCAATTTGCAACAAATGATCAAAGTTGAAGTTATCATGAAGTCAAAAGCCAGTTTTCATTGGCTCGATTCCAATCGAATTAGACTTACAATTCGCCAAGAAATGAAAAAACATGAAGTTATCAAGAAATCAAAAACCACTTTTCAATGGCTTCATCCCAATCGATTTCGTCTAGCTATTCGCCAAAAACGAACCAACCCGAAGTTATCATGAAATCAAAAACCACATTTCATTGGCTCGATTCCAATCGAATTACACTAGCAACTTGCCAAAAGTGAACAAACTCAAAGTTATCATGAAATCAAAAACCACATTTCATTGGCTCGATTCCAATCGAATTAGACTAGCACTTCGCAGAAAAGGAACAAACGTAAACTTATCATGAAATCAAAAACCACTTTTCATTGGCTAGATTCCAATCGATTTAGACTGGTAATTCTCCAAGAAACAAAAAACATGAAGTTATCAAGAAATCAAAAACTACTTTTCATTAGCTCGATTCCAATCGAATTAGACTAGCAATTCGCCAAGAAATGAAAAAACATGAAGTTATCAAGAAATCAAAAACCACTTTTCATTGGCTCGATTCAATCGAATTAGTCTAGCTGTTCGCCAAAAACGAACAAACCCAAAGTTATCATGAAATCAAAAATCACATTTCATTGGCTAGATTCCAATCGAATTAAACTAGCAATTCGCCAAAAGCAAACAAACCCGAAGTTATCATGAAATCAAAAACCACATTTCATGGGCTCGATTCCAATCGACTTTGACTAGCAATTCGCCAAAAATGAACGAACCCGAACTTATCACGAAATCAAAAACCACTTTTCAATGGATTGATTCCAATCGAATTAGACTAGCAATTCGCCAAAGAATGAACAACCCCAAAGTTATCTTAAAATCAAAAACCACTTTTCTTTGGCTCGATTCTAGTTGAATTACAGTAGTAATTCGCCAAAAATGAATAAACCCGAAGTTATCCCGAAATCAAAAGCCAATTTTCATTGGCTCGATTCCAATCGAATTAGACTAGCAATTCGCCCAAATGGACAAACCCGAATTCATCATGAAATCAAAACCCACTTTTCATTGGCTTAATTCCAATCGAATTAGACTAGCAATTCGCCAAGAAATGAAAAAACATGAAGTTATCAAGAAATCAAAAACTACTTTTCATTAGCTCGATTCCAATCGAATTAGACTAGCAATTCGCCAAGAAATGAAAAAACATGAAGTTATCAAGAAATCAAAAACTACTTTTCATTAGCTCGATTCCAATCGAATTAGACTAGCAATTCGCCAAGAAATGAAAAAACATGAAGTTATCAAGAAATCAAAAACTACTTTTCATTAGCTCGATTCCAATCGAATTAGACTAGCAATTCGCCAAGAAATGAAAAAACATGAAGTTATCAAGAAATCAAAAACTACTTTTCATTAGCTCGATTCCAATCGAATTAGACTAGCAATTCGCCAAGAAATGAAAAAACATGAAGTTATCAAGAAATCAAAAACTACTTTTCATTAGCTCGATTCCAATCGAATTAGACTAGCAATTCGCCAAGAAATGAAAAAACATGAAGTTATCAAGAAATCAAAAACTACTTTTCATTAGCTCGATTCCAATCGAATTAGACTAGCAATTCGCCAAGAAATGAAAAAACATGAAGTTATCAAGAAATCAAAAACTACTTTTCATTAGCTCGATTCCAATCGAATTAGACTAGCAATTCGCCAAGAAATGAAAAAACATGAAGTTATCAAGAAATCAAAAACTACTTTTCATTAGCTCGATTCCAATCGAATTAGACTAGCAATTCGCCAAGAAATGAAAAAACATGAAGTTATCAAGAAATCAAAAACTACTTTTCATTAGCTCGATTCCAATCGAATTAGACTAGCAATTCGCCAAGAAATGAAAAAACATGAAGTTATCAAGAAATCAAAAACTACTTTTCATTAGCTCGATTCCAATCGAATTAGACTAGCAATTCGCCAAGAAATGAAAAAACATGAAGTTATCAAGAAATCAAAAACTACTTTTCATTAGCTCGATTCCAATCGAATTAGACTAGCAATTCGCCAAGAAATGAAAAAACATGAAGTTATCAAGAAATCAAAAACTACTTTTCATTAGCTCGATTCCAATCGAATTAGACTAGCAATTCGCCCAAATGGACAAACCCGAATTCATCATGAAATCAAAACCCACTTTTCATTGGCTTAATTCCAATCGAATTAGACTAGCAATTCGCCAAGAAATGAACAAACATGAAGTACTTAAGAAATCAAAAACCAATTTTCATTGGCTCGATTCCAGTCGAATCAGACTAGCAATTCGCCAAAATGAACAAACCCGAATTTATCATGAAATCAGAACCCACATATTTATAGGCTCAATTCCAATCGAATAAGACTAGCAATTCGCCAAGAAACGAACAAACATGAAGTACTTAAGAAATCAAAAACCACTTTCCATTGGCACGATTCCAATCGAATTAGTCTAGCTATTCCACAAAAAGGAACAAACTCGAAGTTATCATGAAATCAAAAACCACATTTCATCGGCTCAATTCCAATTGAATTAGACTAGCAATTCGCCAAAAGCGAAAAAACTCGAAGTTAACATGAAATCAAAAACAACATTTCATTGGCTCGATTCCAATCGAATTAGACTAGCAATTCGCCAAAAATGAAAAACCCCAAAGTTATCTTAAAATCGAAAACCACTTTTCATGGGCTCAACTCCAATCGAATTATTCTAGCTATTCGTAAAAAACGAACAGACCTGAAGTTATCTTGAAATAAAAAATTGCAATTCATTGCCTCGATTCCAATCGAATTAGACTTGCAATTCGCCAAAAATGAACATACCCGAAGTTATCCTGAAATCAAAATTCACTTTTCATTGGCTCAATTCCAATTGAATTAGACTAGCAATTCGCCAAGAAACGAAAAAACATGAAGTTATTAAGAAACCAAAAACCACTTTTCATTGGCTCGATTCCAATCAAATTAGTCTAGCTATTCGCCATAAACGAACAAATCCAAAGTTATCATGAAATCAAAACCCACATTTCATAGGCTCAATTCCAATCAAATTAGACTAGTAATTCGCAAGAAACGAACAAACTTAAAGTTATCATGAATTCAAAAGTCACCTTTCATTGGCTCAATTCGAATCGAATCAGACTAGCAATTCGCCAAAAAATGAACAAACCCAAAACTTATCATAAAATCAAAAGCCACTTTTCATTGGCTCAATTCCAATTGAATTAGACTAGCGATTCGCTAAAAAGAACAAACTTAAAGTTATCATGAAATCAAAAGCCACTTTTCATTGGCTCGATTCTAATAGAATTAGTCTAGCTATTCGTAAAAAATGAACAAACCCGGAGTTGTCTTGAAATCGAAAACCACTTTGCATTAGCTCGATTCCAATTGAATTAGTCTAGCTATTCGTAAAAAATGAACAAACCCGAAGTTATCTTGAAATCAAAAACTGCATTCCATTGGCTCGATTCCAATTGAATTTGACTAGCAATTTGACAAAAAATGAACAAACCCGATGTTATCATGAAATCAAAAATCACTTTTCATTGGCTCGATTCCAATCGAATTAGACAAGCAATTTGCCAAGAAACGAAAAAACATAAAGTTATCAAGAAATCAAAAATCACTTTTCATTGGCTCGATTCCAATCGAATTAGTCTAGTTATTCGCCAAAAACGAACAAACCCGAAGTTATCATGAAATCAAAAACCACATTTCATAGGCTCAATTCCAATGGAATTAGACAAGAAATTCACCAGAAACGAACAAACCCGAAGTTATCATGAAATCAAAAACCACATTTCATTGGCTCAGTCCTAATCGAATTAGACTAGCAAATCCCCGAAAACGAACTAACCCGAAAATAACATTAAATCAAAAATCACTTTTCATTGGCTCGATTCCAATCTAATTAGACTAGCAATTTACCGAAAATGAACAACCCCAAAGTTATCTTAAAATCGAATTACACTAGCAATTCGCCAAAATCGAACAAACCCGACGTTATCTTAAAATCGAAATCCACTTTTCATTGTCTCGATTCCAATCGAATTACACTAGTAATTCTCCAAAATCTAACAAACCCGAAGTTATCATGAAATCAAAAGCCACTATTCATTGTCTCGATTCCAATCGAATTAGACTAGCAATTTGCAAAAATGAACAAACCCGAAGTTATCATGAAATCAAAACAAACTTTTCATTCATTCGATTCCAATCGAATTAGACTACCAATTCGTCATAAACGAACAACCCCAAAATTATTTTAAAATCGAAAACCACTTTTCATTGGCCCGATTCCAATCGAATTTGGCTAGCAATTTGCGAAAAATGAACAAAATCGAAGTTATCATTAAGTCAAAAGCCACTTTTCATTGGCCCAATTCAAATCGAATTGGACTAGCAATTCGCCAAAACGAAAATACTGAAGTTATCAGGAAATTAAAATCCACTTTTCATTGGCTCGATTCCAATCGAATTAGACTTTTAATTCGCCAAGAAACAAAAAAACATGAAGTTATCAAGAAATCAAAAACCACTTTTCAATGGCTTGATTCCAATCGATTTAGTCTACCTATTCACCAAAAATGAACAAACCTGAAGTTATCACGAAATCAAAAACCACATTTCATTGGCTCAATTCAAATCGAATTACACTAGCAACTCGCCAAAAATGAACAAACCCGAAGTTATCATGAAAGCAAAAACCACATTTCATTGGCTCAATTCCAATCGAATTAGATTAGCAATTTACGAACAAAAGAAAAACCATGAACTTATTAAGAAATCAAAAATCGCTTTTCATTGGCTCGATTCCAATCGAAATAATCTAGCCATTCACCAAAAATGAACAAACTCGAAGTTATCATGAACTCAAAAACCACATTTCATAGGCTCAATTTCAATCGAATTAGACTAGCAATTCGCCAAAAGCGAAAAACCCAAAGTTTTCATGAAACCAGAAACTACATTTCATTGGCCCGATTCCAATCGAATTAGACTAGCAATTCGCCAAAAATGAAAAACCCCAAAGTTATCTTAAAATCGAAAATCACTTTTCATTGGCTCACTTCCAATCGAATTAGTCTAGCTATTTGTGAAAAGTGAATAGACCCGAAGTTATCTTGAAATCAAAAATGGCAATTCATTGGCTCGATTCCAATCGAATTAGACTAGCAATTCGCCAAAAAGGAACAAACCCGAAGTTATCATGAAATCAAAAATTACTATTCATTTGCTCGATTCCAATCGAATTAGACTAGCAATTGGCCTAGAAATGAAAAAACTTAATGTTATTAAGAAATCAAAAACCACTTTTCATTGGCTCGATTCCAATCGAATTTGTCTAGCTATTCGCCAAAAACGAACAAACCCAAAGTTATCATGAAATCAAAACCCACATTTCATAGGCTCAATTCCAATCAAATTAGACTAGCAATTCGCCAGAAATGAACAAACCCGAAGTTATCATGAATTCAAAAACCACATTTCATTTGCTCAATTCCAATCAAATCAGACTAGGAATTCGCCAAAAACGAACAAACCCCAACTTATCATGAAATCAAAAACCACTTTTCATTGGCTCAATTCCAATCGAATTAGACTGGCAATTCGCCAAAAAGAACGAACCCGAAGTTATCATGAAATCAAAAGCCACTTTTCATTGGCTCGATTCTAATAGAATTAGTCTAGCTATTCACCAAAAATGAACAAACCCGAAGTTGTCTTGAAATCAATAACAACGTTTCATTGGCTCGATTCCAATCGAATTAGACTAGCAATTCGTAAAAAAGAACAAACCCGAAGTTATCATGAAATTAAAAATCACTTTTCATTGGCACGATTCCAATCGAATCAGACTAGCAATTCACCATAAATGAACAAATCCGAAGTTATCATGAAATCAAAAACCACATTTCATTGGCTCAATCCTAATCGAATTAGACTAACAAATCGCCAAAAATGAACAAACCCGAACCTATCATGAAATCAAAACCACTTCTCATTAGCTCGATTCCAAAAGAATTAGACTAGCAATTCGCCAAAATGAACAAACCCGAATTTATCATGAAATCAAAACCCGCTTTTCATTGGCTCAATTCCAATTTAATTAGACTAGCAATTCGCCAAGACACGAACAAACATGAAGTAATTAAAAGACAAAAACCACTTTTTATTGGCTCGATTCGAATCGAATTAGTCTAGCTCTTCGCCAAAATTGAACGAACTCGAGGTTATCATGAAATCAAAAACCCCATTTCATAGGCTCAATTCCAATCGAATTAGACTAGCAATTCACCAAGAAATGAAAAAACATGAAGTTATTAAGAAATCAAAAACCACTTTCCATTGGCACGATTCCAATCGAATTAGTCTAGCTATTCGCCAAAAAGGAACAAACTCGAAGTTATCATGAAATCAAAAACCGCATTTCATCGGCTTAATTCCAATCGAATTAGACTAGCAATTCGTCAAAAGCGAAAAAACCCGAAGTTATCATGAAATCAAAAACAACATTTCATTGGCTCGATTCCAATCGAATTAGACTAGCAATCCGCCAAGAACGAAAAACCCCAAAGTTATCTTAAAATCGAAAACTACTTTTCATTGGCTAGATTCCAATCGATTTAGACTGGTAATTCACCAAGAAACAAAAAACATGAAGTTATCAAGAAATCAAAAACTACTTTTCATTAGCTCGATTCCAATCGAATTAGACTAGCAATTCGCCAAGAAATGAAAAAACATGAAGTTATCAAGAAATCAAAAACCACTTTTCATTGGCTCGATTCAATCGAATTAGTCTAGCCGTTCGCCAAAAACGAACAAACCCAAAGTTATCATGAAATCAAAAACCACATTTCATTGGCTAGATTCCAATCGAATTAAACTAGCAATTCGCCAAAAGCAAACAAACCCGAAGTTATCATGAAATCAAAAACCACATTTCATGGGCTCGATTCCAATCGACTTTGACTAGCAATTCCCCAAAAATGAGCGAACCCGAACTTATCACAAAATCAAAAACCACTTTTCAATGGATTGATTCCAATCGAATTAGACTAGCAATTCGCCAAAGAATGAACAACCCCAAAGTAATCTTAAAATCAAAAACCACTTTTCATTGGCTCGATTCTAGTCGAATTACAGTAGTAATTCGCCAAAAATGAACAAACCCGAAGTTATCCCGAAATCAAAAGCCAATTCTCATTGGCTCGATTCCAATCGAATTAGACTAGCAATTCGCCCAAATGGACAAACCCGAATTCATCATGAAATCAAAACCCACTTTTCATTGGCTTAATTCCAATCGAATTAGACTAGCAATTCGCCAAGAAATGAACAAACATGAAGTACTTAAGAAATCAAAAACCACTTTTCATTGGCTCGATTCCAATCGAATTAGTCTAGCTATTCGCCAAAAATGAACAAACCCGAGGTTATCATGAAATCAAAAACCACATTTCATAGGCTCAATTCCAATCGAATAAGACTAGCAATTCGCCAAGAAATGAAAAAACATGAAGTTATTAAGAAATCAAAAACCACTTTCCATTGGCACGATTCCAATCGAATTAGTCTAGCTATTCGCCAAAAAGGAACAAACTCGAAGTTATCATGAAATCAAAAACCGCATTTCATCGGCTTAATTCCAATCGAATTAGACTAGCAATTCGTCGAAAGCGAAAAAACCCGAAGTTATCATGAAATCAAAAACAACATTTCATTGGCTCGATTCCAATCGAATTAGACTAGCAATCCACCTAGAACTAAAAACCCCAAAGTTATCTTAAAATCGAAAACTACTTTTCATTGGGTCAATTCCAATCGAATTTGGCGAGCAATTTGCCACAAATGATCAAAGTTGAAGTTATCATGAAGTCAAAAGCCAGTTTTCATTGGCTCGATTCCAATCGAATTAGACTTGCAATTCGCCAAGAAATGAAAAAACATGAAGTTATCAAGAAATCAAAAACCACTTTTCAATGGCTTGATCCCAATCGATTTCGTCTAGCTATTCGCCAAAAACAAACCAACCCGAAGTTATCATGAAATCAAAAACCACATTTCATTGGCTCGATTCCAATCGAATTACACTAGCAACTTGCCAAAAGTGAACAAACTCAAAGTTATCATGAAATCAAAAACCACATTTCATTGGCTCGATTCCAATCGAATTAGACTAGCACTTCGCAGAAAAGGAACAAACGTAAACTTATCATGAAATCAAAAACCACTTTTCATTGGCTAGATTCCAATCGATTTAGATTGGTAATTCACCAAGAAACAAAAAACATGAAGTTATCAAGAAATCAAAAACTACTTTTCCTTAGCTCGATTCCAATCGAATTAGACTAGCAATTCGCCAAGAAATGAAAAAACATGAAGTTATCAAGAAATCAAAAACCACTTTTCATTGGCTCAATTCAATCGAATTAGTCTAGCTGTTCGCCAAAAACGAACAAACCTAAAGTTATCATGAAATCAAAAACCACATTTCATTGGCTAGATTCCAATCGAATTAAACTAGCAATTCGCCAAAAGCAAACAAACCCGAAGTTATCATGAAATCAAAAACCACATTTCATGGGCTCGATTCCAATCGACTTTGACTAGCAATTCGCCAAAAATGAACGAACCCGAACTAATCACGAAATCAAAAACCACTTTTCAATGGATTGATTCCAATCGAACTAGACTAGCAATTCGCCAAAGAATGAACAACCCCAAAGTAATCTTAAAATCAAAAACCACTTTTCATTGGCTCGATTCTAGTCGAATTACAGTAGTAATTCGCCAAAAATGAACAAACCCGAAGTTATCCCGAAATCAAAAGCCAATTTTCATTGGCTCGATTCCAATCGAATTAGACTAGCAATTCGCCCAAATGGACAAACCCGAATTCATCATGAAATCAAAATCCACTTTTCATTGGCTTAATTCCAATCGAATTAGACTAGCAATTCGCCAAGAAATGAACAAACATGAAGTACTTAAGAAATCAAAAACCACTTTTCATTGGCTCGATTCCAATCGAATTAGTCTAGCTATTTGTCAAAAATGAACAAACCCGAGGTTATCATGAAATCAAAAACCACATATTTATAGGCTCGATTCCAAACGAATTAGACTAGCAATTCGCCAAAATGAACAAACCCGAATTTATCATGAAATCAAAACCCGCTTTTTATTGGCTCAATTCCAATTTAATTAGACTAGCAATTCGCCAAGACACGAACAAACATGAAGTAATTAAAAGACAAAAACCACTTTTTATTGGCTCGATTCGAATCGAATTAGTCTAGCTCTTCGCCAAAAATGAACGAACTCGAGGTTATCATGAAATCAAAAACCCCATTTCATAGGCTCAATTCCAATCGAATTAGACTAGCAATTTGCCAAGAAACAAAAAAACATGAAGTTATTAAGAAATCAAAAACCACTTTTCATTGGCTCGATGCCAATCAAATTAGTCTAGCTATTCGCCAAAAAGGAACAAACTCGAAGTTATCATGAAATCAAAAACCACATTTCATAGGCTCAATTCCAATCGAATTAGACTACCAATTCGCCAAAAATGAACAAACCCGAAGTTATCCTGAAATCAAAATTCACCTTTCATTGGCTCGATTCCAATCGAATTAGACTAGCAATTCACCTAGAAGCGAAAAAACATGAAGTTATTAAGAAATCAAAAACCACTTTTCATTGGCTCAATTCCAATCGAATTAGTCTAGCTATTCGCTATAAACGAACAAACCTGAAGTTATCATGAAATCAAAACCCACATTTCATAGGCTCAATTCCAATCGAATTAGACTAGCAATTCGCCAGAAACGAACAAACCCAAAGTTATCATGAATTCAAAAACCACATTTCATTGGCTCAATTCCAGTCGAATCAGACTAGTAATTCGCTAAAAACGAACAAACCCAAACTGATGCGAACCCCGTTGTAGTGGAAACTACGAAACCCACAACGAGATCGATGCGGAACCCAAGAACATCAATACTAACCCGGTTTTGGATCTTGAACCCCAAGAATTGAGCCAAGAAACCCTAGATTAGCGAAGAACCTAAAACCCCTTGATTACAATTGAAAGAACCCACAATCCGATTGATAGAACACCACAAGAAGTTGAATCTTGATAGGTTCCAAGACTATTCAAGAAGAATAATTCTCTCTCTATAATATTAAGCAATAGTCAAAGTTCAAAGGTTTTTTACAATGAGAAAATATTCTCCTATTTATACTATTCCTCGAATAGGAGTAAAAAAGGAAACATAATTCTAATAATCTAACAAAATTCCTAAAATATTCGTCCAATATGGTAGGAGTTTGATTAAGAATGAAATTCTAGTAAAATAAGGAAAAGTGCGAAAAAAGGAAAATTGCGTCCAAAAATGAACCATGCGGTCGCATGGTTATAACATGTGCGGCCGCATGGTAATAAGATTTTTGGCCATTTGATTCTCGGTATCATGCTGTGCGGCCGCATGGTTGCACTGCACACTCTCGTCTTCAGCTGCTTGTAACGCATTGATCCATTTTGTTTCGACCTTTGACCCGAACACGAAACTTGTCCCATTTTGAGTCCCGAACATGGTTCCATCAATAGTTTCTTGAACGAGCAACCACATCACTTGTTTCACTTCCTTTGCCCTCGATCAATTCATTGGTCCGCTATCAACTATCAACGAGTCTCATCTCGCACTTGCCTTCGTCGGGCTCGACTCCTGGATCATATCATCCCCTCCCTCTTTAAAAGGATTCGTCCTTGAATCTGAACCTGCATCAAACAGAGAGAGATCAGATACATTAAAAGTAGCCGAAACATTGTACTCACCTGGAAGGTCCAACTTGTAAGCATCGTCATTTATCTTTTCAATCACTTGAAATGGACCATTGCCCCTCGGTTGCAACTTGGACTTTCTTTGCTTCGAAAATCGCTCTTTCCTAAGGTACACCCAAACCCAATCTCCTGGTTCGAATGTCACTTGCTTCCTACCTTTTGTTCGCCTGCGATGCAACCAACTTACTTTTGTTTTCAATTTATGCTTTTACCTTTTCATGGAGTGACTTAACCAATTCCGCCTTCTTTTTGCCATCTAAACTACCACGTTCATTCACAGGTAAAGGAATTAAATCCAAAGGAGTTAGTGGATTAAAACCATATACAATTTCAAATGGAGAATATGATGTAGTAGAGCGAACAACTCGATTGTATGCAAATTCAACAAATGGTAGACACTCCTCCCAACTCTTCAAATATTTATTGATTACTGTGCTTAACAATTGTGTCATAGTCCTATTAGCTACCTCGGTTTGCCCATCCGTTTGTGGGTGACAAGTTGTGGAAAATAGTAACTTAGTGCCTAACTTATCCCACAAAACTCTCCAAAAGTGACTCAAAATTTTGACATCCCGATCTGACACTATGCTTCTAGGAACCCCATGTAAATGCACAATCTCTCTAAAGAATAAGTCAGCAATGTTCGTGGCATCGTCAGTTTTGTGACATGGTATAAAATGTCCCATTTTGCTAAACCTATACAACCACAAAAATAGAATCCTAACCTCTCTTAGTCCTAGGTAAACCCAAAACAAAGTCCATCGAGATATCAACCCAAGGCTCACTAGGGGTAGGTAAAGTTGTGTACAAACATTGTGGTAAAACCTTAGATTTAGCCTTTTTACAACCTATGCATTGACTACAAATTCGCTCAACATCACTTTTCATCTTAGGCCAATAAAAATGCTCCTTCAATACATATAAAGTCTTTTGAACCCCAAAGTGTCCCATTAAACTACCCCCATGTGCTTCCCTTACCAATAATTCACGCAAAGAACAATAAGGAATGCACAACTTATCTTCCCTAAACAAATATCCTTCATGCCTATAGAATTTATCAAATGCACCTTTGTCACATAAATCATAAATACTAGAAAAATTACAATCAAATTCATACATGCCCTTAATATGTTCGAAACCAAGAAATTTAGTACTTAATGAATTTAAAAGCACGTACCTTCGAGACAATGCATCAGCAACTATATTTTCATTACCTTGTTTGTACTTGATGACGTAGGAAAATGTCTCGTTAAACTCCACCCATCTCGCATGTCTTTTTTTCAACTTACCTTGACCTTGCAAATGCTTTAAAGATTCATGATCGGTGTGTATCACGAATTCCTTTGGCCATAAGTAGTGCTGCCAAGTCTCCAATGCTCGAACAAGTGTATACAACTCCTTGTCATATGTTGGATAATTCAATGCTGCCCCACTCAACTTTTCGCTAAAGTAAGCAATAGGTCTCCTTTCCTACATTAACACTGCTCCTATACCTACTCATTATGCATCACACTCAACCTCGAATGTTTTATCAAAATTTGGTAATGCCAAAACAGGTGCTTTACATAGCTTATCCTTAATTGTGTTAAATGCAATTTCTTGAGATTCTCCCCAATGAAAACCTACACTCTTCTTTACTATTTCAGTCAACGATGTGGTGATAGTGCTAAAATCTTTTACAAATCGCCTATAAAAACTAGCCAATACATGAAAACTCCTAACTTCAGTTATAGTTTTAGGTGCTGGCCATTCTTTTATAGCTTTTATCTTTTCTTCATCGACTTCCACCCCGTTAGCACTAACCACAAATCCTAGGAAAACAACTCTATTCATGCAGAACATGCACTTTTTGAAATTAGCATACAATTGTTCCTTTCGCAACACAACAAGCACACAATTTAAATGTTCTAAATGCTCATCTAGGTGTTTGCTATAGATTAAGATGTCATCAAAATAAACTACAACAAATTTCCCAATAAAAGCACGCAAAACATGGTTCATTAAATGCATAAAAGTGCTCGGTGCATTAGTGAGTCCAAACGGCATAACTAACCATTCATACAATCTATACTTAGTCTTAAACGCCGTTTTCCATTCATCACCCTCCTGCATGTGAATTTGATGATACCCACTCTTAACATCAATCTTACTAAAAATGCAAGCACCATGCAACGCATCAAGCATATCATCTAGCCTAGGTATTGGGTGACGATAATTTACTGTGATATTGTTGATAGCTCGACAAACCACGCACATTCTCCAAGTCCCATCCTTTTTAGGCACCAACAAAATAGGTACAACACATGGACTCGTGCTCTCCTTGACATAACCTTTGCTCATCAACTCTTCCACTTGCTTTTGAAGCTCCTTCGTCTCCTTGGGATTGCTTCGGTAAGCTGGTCGATTCGGTATGACATCTCATGGTACAAAGTCAATCTAGTGCTCGATGCCTCTGATTGGTGGCAATCCACTTGGCATCTCCTTAGGAAACACATCTTCAAACTCCTACAATAAAAACTTAAACTAGGGAGGGATGTGTTAGAATCCTCAAAATTGAGGAGGGACTCCTTGTACACTAACAATATCATTTGCCTATATCGCTCATAGCCTTTTTTAACTCACTCTCTTTTGTATAGAAGTTAACTTTTGGCTTTTCTCTCCACTCAGCTGACTCTTTTTCTCTCCTCTCAACTGACTCTTTTTCTCTCTGCTCATGTGGCTTCTCTCTCTTTTCTCCACTCTCAGCCACCTCACTATTTTCTCTCTTATTGATGGTTTCACTATTGCCTCTCCTTTTTCCCGACTCTCTTATTCTCTCGTCTTCCTCACTTTTCAGCTTGATTTGATCTCCATACACTTGTGCCGGTGTTAATGGTGCAAGAGTAATAGTCTTCCCATCCTTGACAAAGCTATAACGATTCCTATAACCATCATGTGTGACCCTTCTATCATATTGCCATGGCCTTCCTAATAAGATATGACCCACATGCATAGGTACCACATCACATACTACTTTTTCAGTATAACTCCCAATTGAGAAATTAATTAAAACTCTTTTATTCACCCTAACTTCCCCACTTTCATTCAACCATTGCATCTTATAAGGCCTAGGGTGTCTTAACAATGCTAGTCCTAATTTCTCAACTAAAGTTGTACTAGCTACATTCGTGCAACTCCCACCATCAATAATCATACTACATACCTTATCGTTGACGTAACAACGTGTGTGGAATATATTTTCTCGGTGCTGCTCCGAATTATCCACTTTGACTTGAGTGTTAAGAGCTCTCCTTAACACCAACGATTCCTGTTCGCGAAATATTTTCTTTCGATTTAAATTACCGCAAGTGTACGGTTCGTTAACAAGTAATAAAGTGGATTCAATGAGTGCGAGTATCGTCCCACAGAGATTGGTTAGTTCAATTTTACTTATTCGACCTTAACCGAAACCAAATTACTCAAAATGAATGTGGACCCAATTAAAACTCTAAAATTGGAAAGAAAACCCTACTTATGCAGATTTTATGATTGTAATGAAATTAATAAGCAAAACAATAATTTAAAACTCTAAAATGAAATCAATTGTTGAGAACGCACGTTTGTTGTAATCAATAGAAATTAAACACACTAGGATCACGATTTCCCATGCAATTATCACTTTAAACTCTAGTTTCACAATATGACAACATAATTCAATTGTTGACGAATCAATGTTCCTAAGTCTATCCAATACTCTCTCTCAAGATGTATCAAACCTATTTCTACATACCACCGGCCTATATTTCTATGACAAGTGCATATGTAAAAATGCATGTAGTTTTATGAACACTTAAAGATTCACGTAGGGCATAGCGGTATATTTCTATCCCCTATCGGACCCTACGATGATTTATATTATGTCGAATCTATTCCAATTCTCTCGAATGCAAGAATAAATCACCCAAACTCACACAATTACGGGCCCTTAATTGCGGAAACAATAAATGCATATAAATCATTCAAAACAAAAGAAATATGTTTTAATGTCGAATTTCAAAACTAGAAATATAAAACTCAAATCACATGGTACATCGATCTCCTAGTACATGAAAATCTAGCCTAACATAATTGGAAATAAAGAAAAACAACAATTAAAACCAAGGAACAACATCACCCAATTGATTCTTGAAGTGAAATCTTGAATCTTGAAGTGGATTGCCTTGTTTTTGCCTTGTTCTTCCTCTCCAAATCCTCCAAAATTGTGTTTTTGTGCCTCCAATTACGTTCTCCCCTTCTTCTGGACGTTCTTTCGTATTTAAATCGCGTGAAAATTAGGTTACCAAAGGAGTTTCAATCGTATAAGGAAACTGCAAAGCGGCCCCCAGATTATACCTATGCGACCGCATAGTACATTTCTATGCTGTCGCATAGAGTAAAAAAAATTGAGAAAAAGTTCTCGGGAGGCTTCTATGCGACCGCATAGAATTTATACTATGCGACCGCATAGTTATACAATTCTTTCCGCTGGACAATTTTTAGTATTTTGGTCATAACTTTCTGTCCTGATCTCCGATTGAAGTGATTCAAAGTGAATTGTGAAGAAAACTCAAAGATCTACACTTTTGATAGAAATAGGCTTCCTCAAATTCTGATGTTTACTATGTCAAAAATGGATCTCAAGTAGATACTAAAAATCACGAGCATAGCTTTTTCGCCTGAAAGTTGATACTTGATAATACTTCGACCCTATTTCACCTCGTGACTCCTTTCCTCATCCGATTGACTTCTAACACTCTTGAATCTTCATTCCATTTCCCGTCTCATCTATGAATTATTTGTAACTTGGTCCCCGAACTTTCAGTTTAATTCATTTTAGTCCTTTTTGGGCTCTCTTCTCCTGAATTCCACTATTTTCATAGAAACACCTACATTGCATGAATTTAATGAGATTAATTCACAATTCAATCATTTTGCTTGTATTTAAGTCATGTTTGTGATCTAAATAAGTGTGCAAAAATACACTTATCAATTCCCCAACAGCAAACTCCAATTTTTCTTCTTCTTCAACGTCCTCCAATGCAGGCATGTCCTCAAACTCTCCTTCACTTTCACTCACCACCTCTCCATTATCCAACAAAACCATTACCCGTTTATTTCGGCATTAAGAAGCAATGTACCCTGACCCCAAGCATCTAAAACACTTGATGTCTCGATTCCTTGATGGTTGTGAATCTGTTTTGGGTGCTGTTTTCCTAGCACTTTCTTCTTTCCCTTTCTGCCACTCATTCCTACCTTTAGGTGCTGCTTTATCACCTTTGTTGTTGTTGTTCCACCCTGGCTTCCAAGATGGATTAACACTCGAAATTCCTAACGGCTGCCTAGCTGCCCCTTTCCTCTTCAGTTGTCTCTCTACCTTCATAGCCACATGCAACATGTCTTCCAACTCCACATAATGTTGCAACTCCACTACATTGGCAATTTCCCTATTCAAGCCATTCAAGAATCGTGCCCACCACATTGGCCCTAATCATGAGTATTTCCATCTCCTTATGATAGTCCTCTACACTTTTCGACCTTTGATATAGACCTTACAGTTTTTTATGGATCTCTCGGTAATAGTGGCTAGGAACAAACCTCTTTCTCATCAATGACTTCAATTCCTCCCAAGTGCTGATTGGTCTTCCCCTACTCCTACATTGTGAAGTAATCACTTGATCCCACCATGAAATTGCATAGTCACTGAACTCCAAAACTGCTAACTTCACCTTTTTCTCCTCCGAATAGTTATAACACTCGAAGATCATTTCAACCTTCCTTTCCCACTCCAGGTATGCCTCGAGATCACTCCTTCCTTTGAATGAAGGAACTGTCATTTTTATATTTCCCAATTTTCCATCCAACTCCTCCCCGCGATCATTCCGACCCTGCCTGTCGAACCTATCACCTCTATCCCTCATCCTTCCCATCTCAACACCGTGAAATTCATCTTCGCCCATGTCACTCCCATATCCATACTCCTCTCGCCTTTCCCTCCTAGGCTCCCATCTATATTGTCCTCTAGCATTGGATACATCCACTCGATGCCCCCGACTAAGATTAGCCACCGATGTATCTAATCTATTCATCCAAGCCTCCTGCTTCTCCAACCTATCTCTCACATCTCCAAACGCCCTCTCAAACCTTTGCACTAAATCCTCCGTTGCATTGCTATTATTGCCTCGTCGGCTTGAGTTTGATTCTGCCCTTTCTGACATCCTAACACTAAAATTTTATTTTACTGCCTCACTAAAAGTCACTCGGAACACACACAAGGCTTTTACCCTCTATTAAGCTCACCTCTCTGCCTTTTACCACTCAATTCTTTCAACAATTGATTCTAGGAACAATCAGAGAACTTAATCAATCAATCAATTCGTGTAGAATTCCCCAAACCGGATGTGACTCAATAATTGTAACAAATGACTCAAAGAAAACTTTTAAAACTTGATTTGAATGAAGGAATGGAATGATTCAATGTGTCCTAGTAATTTAGAAACGATAATGAATAATAATAGTTAGTTTTTGACGGATCAATAATTATTTAACAAGTCTTTTTTTAACTGTATGGATGAATAGTACCGTACGAATGAACAGTAATTTTTTTAGATCCGAAAATCAATAACAAAACCAATAAAGAAAACGAAAACTGATTTGGGCGAAAATTGAGCCCAAAAATGAAATTTGAAGATTTTTGATGAAATTTTTGGATCAAAGATCAAGAAAACATTCTTGACACAAGAACACAAGGAAATGAAAAAAATTAGAACACAAAGGATCTAACCTAATTAAATTGGAGCCAAAGCTCTGATACCAACTGATGCGAACCCCTAGCAATGGAAACTACGAAACCCACAACAAGATTGATGCGGAACCCAAGAACGCCAATACTAACCCGGTTTTGGATCTTGAACCCCAAGAATTGAACCAAGAAACCCTAGATTAGCGAAGAACCTAAAACCCCTTGATTACAATTGAAAGAACCTACAATCCGATTGATAGAACGCCACAAGAAATTGAATCTTGATAAGTTCCAAGATTGTTCAAAAGAACAATTAAATTTAAAGAATAATTCTCTCTCTATAATATTACGCAATAGTCAAAGTTCAAAGGTTTTTTACAATGAAAAAATATTCTCCTATTTATGCTATTCCTCGAATAGGAGTCAAAAAGGAAACATAATTCTAATAATCTAACAAAATTCCTAAAATATTCGTCCAATATGGTAAGAGTTTGAGTAAGAATGAAATTCAAGTAAAATAAGGAAAAATGCGAAAAAAAAAGGAAAATCGCGTCCAAAAATTAACCATGCGGTCGCATGGTTATAACATGTGCGGCCGCATGGTAATAAGCTTTTTGGCCATTTGATTCTCGGTATCATGCTGTGCGGCCACACCGTGTGGCCGCATGCTTGCACTGCACACTCTCGTTTTCGACTACCTGTAACGCATTGATCCATTTTGTTTCGGCCTTTGACCCGAACACGAAACTTGTCCCATTTTGAGTCCCGAACATGGTTCTATCAATAGTTTCTTGAACGAGCAATCCCATCGCTTATTTCACTTGCTTTGCCCTCGATCGAATCATTGGTCCGCTATCGACTATCAACGGGTCTCGTCTCGCACTTGCCTTCGTCGAGCTCGACTTCGGGATCATATCACGAACTTATCATGAAATGAAAAACCAATTTTCATAGCCTCAATTCCAATCGAATTAAACTAGCAATTCGCCAAAAAGAACAAACCCGAAGTTATCATGAAATCAAAAGCCACTTTTCATTGGCTCGATTCCAATAGAATTAGTCTACCTATTTGCCAAAAATGAACAAACCCGAAGTTGTCTTGAAATCAAAAACCACTTTTCATTGGCTCGATTCCGATCGAATTAGTCTAGCTATTCATCAAAAACGAACAGACCCAAAGTTATCTTGATATCAAAAACTGCATTCCATTGGCTCGATTCCAATCGAATTTGACTAGCAATTTGCCAAGAATCGAACAAACTCGAAGTTATCATGAAATCAAAAATCACTTTTCATTGGCTTGATTACAATCGAATTAGACTAGCAATTCGCCAAGAAACGAAAAAACATGAAGTTATCAAGAAATCAAAAATCACTTTTCATTAGCTCGATTCCAATCGAATTAGTCTAGCTATTCGCCAAAAACGAACAAACCCGAAGTTATCATGAAATCAAAAATCACTTTTCATTAGCTCGATTCCAATCGAATTAGTCTAGCTATTCGCCAAAAACGAACAAACCCAAAGAAGTTATCAAGAAATCAAAAATCACTTTTCATTAGCTCGATTCCAATCGAATTAGTCTAGCTATTCGCCAAAAACGAACAAACCCGAAGTTATCATGAAATCAAAAACCACATTTCATTGGCTCATTCCTAATCGAATTAGACTAGCAAATCCCCAAAAACGAACAAACCCGAAAATATAATGAAATCAAAACCACTTTTCATTGGCTCGATTCCAATCAAATTAGACTAGCAATTTGCCAAAAATGAACAACCCCAAAGTTATCTTAAAATCGAATTACACTAGCAATTCGCCAAAATCGAACAAACCCGACGTTATATTAAAATCGAAAACCACTTTTCATTGTCTCGATTCCAATCGAATTACACTAGCGATTCTCCAAAATCGAACAAACTCGAAGTTATCATGAAATCAAAAGCCACTTTTCATTGTCTCGATTCCAATCGAATTGGACTAGCAATTCGTAAAAACGAATAAACCCGAAATTATCATGAAATCAAAACCTACTTTTCATTCTTTCGATTCCAATCGAATTAGACTACCAATTCGCCAAAAATGAACAACCCCAAAATTATTTTAAAATCGAAACCCACTTTTCATTGGGTCGATTCCAATCGAATTTGGCTAGCAATTCGCCAAAAATGAACAAAATCGAAGTTATCATGAAGTCAAAAGCCACTTTTCATTGGCTCGATTCCAATTGAATTAGACTTGCAATTCGCTAAGAAACAAAAAAACATGAAGTTATCAAGAAATCAAAAACCACTTTTCAATGGCTCGATTCCAATCGATTTAGTCTAGCTATTCGCCAAAATCGAACAAACCCGAAGTTATCATGAAATCAAAAACCACATTTCATTGGCTCGATTCCAATCGAATTCCACTAGCAACTCGCCAAAAATGAACAAACCCGAAGCTATCATGAAAGCAAAAACCACATTTCATTGGCTTGATTCCAATCGAATTAGACTAGCAATTCGTCAAAAACAAACAAACCCGAACTTATCATGAAATCAAAAACCACTTTTCATTGGCTCGATTCCAATAGAATTAGCCTAGCTATTCGCCAAAAACTAACAAACCGAAGTTATCATGAAATCAAAAATCACATTTCATTGGCTAGATTCCAATCGAATTAGACTAGCAATTCGCCAAAAGCAAACAAACCCGAAGTTATCATGAAATCAAAAACCACATTTCGTGGGCTTGATTCCAATCGAATTAGACTAGAAATTCGCAAAAAACGAACAAACCCGAACATACCATGAATTCACTAACCACTTTTCGTTGGCTCGATTCCAATCGAATTAGACTAGCAATTCGTCAAAAAAGAACAACCCCAAAGTTATCTTAAAATCGAAAACCACTTTTCGTTGGCTCGATTCCAATCGAATTACTCTAGTAATTCGCCAAAAACGAGCAAACCCAAAGTTATCCTGAAATCAAAAGCTAATTTTCATTTGCTCGATTCCAATCGAATTAGACTAGCAATTCGCCAAAATGAACAAAGCCGAATTTATCATGAAATTAAAACCCACTTTTCATTGGCTCAATTCCAATCAAATTAGACTAGCAATTTGCCAAAATGAACAAAGCCGAATTTATCATGAAATCAAAACCCACTTTTCATTGGCTCAATTCCAATCAAATTAGACTAGCAATTCGCTAGGAAACGAACAAACATGAAGTTATTAAGAAATCAAAAACCACTTTTCGTTGGCTCGATTCCAATCGAATTAATCTAGTTATTTGACAAAAATGAACAAACCCGAGTTTATCATGAAATCAAAAACCAAATTTCATAGGCTCAATTCCAGTCGAATTAGACTAGCAATTCGCCAAGAAAAGAAAAACCATGAAGTTATTAAGAAATCAAAAACCACTTTTTATTGGTTCGATTCCAATTGAATTAGTTTAGCCGTTCGCCAAAAATGAACAAACTCGAAGTTGTCATGAAATCAAAAACCACATTTCATAGGCTCAATTCCAATCGAATTAGACTAGCAATTCGCCATAAGCGAAAAACCCGAAGTTATCATGAAATCAAAAACTACTTTTCATTGGCTCGATTCCAATCGAATTCGCCAAAAACAAAAAACCCCAAAGTTATCTTAAAATCGAAAACCACTTTTCATTGGCTCAATTCCAATCGAATTAGTCTAGCTATTTGTAAAAAATGAACAGACCGGAAGTTATCTTGAAATCAAAAATTGCAATTCATTGGCTTGATTCCAATCGAATTAGACTAGCAATTCGCTAAAAACAAGCAAACCAGAAGTTATCACGAAATCAAAAATTACTTTTGATTTGCTCGATTCCAATCGAATTAAACTAGTTATTCGCCTAGAAATGAAAAAACATGAAGTTATTAAGAAATCAAAAACTACTTTTCATTGGCTCGATTCCAATCGAATTAGTCTAGCTATTCACCAAAAACGAACAAACCCAAAGTTATCATGAAATCAAAACCCACATTTCATAGGCTCAATTCCAATCGAATTAGACTAACAATTCGCTAGAAACGAACAAACCCGAAGTTATCATGAATTCAAAAACCACATTTCATTGGCTCAATTCCAATCGAATTAGACTAGTAATTCGCCAAAAACAAACAAACCCCAACTTATCTTGAAATCAAAAATCACTTTTCATTGGCTCAATTCCAATCGAATTAGACTAGCAATTCGCCAAAAAGAACAAACCCGAAATTATCATCAAATCAAAAGCCACTTTTCATTGGCTCGATTGCAATAGAGTTAGTCCAGCTATTCACCAAAAATGAACAAACCCGAAGTTGTCTTGAAATCAATAACAACATTTCATTGGCTCGATTCCAATCGAATTAGACTAGCAAGTCGTCAAAAACGAACAAACCCGAAGTTATCATGAAATCAAAAATCACTTTTCATTGGCTCGATTCCAATCGAATCGGACTAGCAATTCGCCAAAATGAACAATCTTGAAGTTATCATGAAATCAAAACCCAATTCTCATTGGCTCGATTCCAAGCGAATTAGACTTGCAATTCGCCATGAAATGAAGAAACATGAAGTTATCATGAAATCAAAAACCACTTTTCATTAGCTTGATTCCAATCGAATTAGTCTAGTAATTCGTCGCAAACGAACAAACCCGAAGTTATCATGAAATCAAAAACCTCATTTCATTGGCTCGATTCCAATCGAATTAGACTAACAGTTCGCTAAAAACGAACAAACCCGAACTTATCATAAAATCAAAAACAACTTTTCATTGGCTCGATTCCAATCGAATTAGATTAGAAATTCGCCAAAAATGAACAAACCCGAAGTTATCATGATAACAAAACCCACTTTTCATTCATTTGATTCCGATCGAATTAGTCCAGTTATTCGCTAAAAATGAACCAACATGAAGTTTTCATGAAATCGAAAGCCACTTTTCATTGGCTCAATTCCAATCGAATTAGTCTAGCTATTCTCCAAAAATGAATAAACCCGAAGTTATCATTAAATCAAACCCACATTTCGTTGGCTCGATTCCAATCGAATTAGACTAGCAATTCGCGAAGAAAAGAAAAACGATGAAGTTATCAAGAAATCAAAAACAACTTTTCATTGGCTCAATTCCAATCGAATTAGTCTAGCTATTCGCCAAAAACGAACAAACCCGAAGTTATCATTAAATCCAAAACCACATTTCATTGGCTTGATTCCAATCGAATTAGACTAGAAATTCGCCAAAAGCGAACAAATTCGAAGTTATCATGAAATCAAAAACCACATTTCATTGGCTCAATTCCAATCGAATTAGACTAGTAATTCGCCAAAAATGAACAAACCCGAACTTATCATGAAATCAAAAACCACATTTCATTGGCTCAATTCCAATCGAATTAGACTAGTAATTCGCCAAAAATGAACAAACCCGAACTTATCATGAAATCAAAAATCACTTTTCATTGGCTCGATTCCAATCGAATTGGACTAGCAATTCGCCAAAAAACGAACAACCCCAAAGTTATCTTAAAATCGAAAACTACTTTTCATTGGCTCGATTCCAATCGAATTACACTAGTAATTTGCAAAAATGAACAAACCCGAAGTGATCATGAAATCAAAAGCCAATTTTCATTGGCTCGATTCCAATCGAATTAGACTAGCAATTCGCCAAAATGAACAAACCCGAATTTATAATGAAATCAAAACCCACTTTTCATTGGCTCAATTCCGATCAAATTAGACTAGCAATTCGCCAAGAAACGAACAAACATGACGTTATTAAGAAATCAAAAACCACTTTTCATTGGCTCGATTCCAATCGAATTAGTCTAGCTATTCGACAAAAATGAACAAACTCGAGGTTATCATGAATTCAAAAATGACATTTCATATGCTCAATTCCAATCGAATTAGACTAGCAATTAGCTAAGAAACGAAAAAACATGAAGTTATTAAGAAATCAAAAACCACTTTTCATTGGCTCAATTCCAATCGAATTAGTCGATCTATTCGCCAAAAAGGATAAAACTCGAAGTTATCATGAAATCAAAAACCACATTTCATAGGCTCAATTCCAGTCGAATTAGACTAAGCAATTTGCTAAAAGCGAAAAAACCCGAAGTTATCAAGAAATCAAAAACAACATTTCATTGGCTCGATTCCAATCGACTTAGACTAGCAATTTGCCAAAAACGAAAAACCCCAAAGTCATCTAAAAATCGAAAACCACTTTTCATTGGCTCAATTCCATTCGAATTAGTCTTGCTATTCATAAAAAATGAACAGACCCGAAGTTATCTTGAAATCAAAAATTGCAATTCATTGGCTCGATTCCAATCGAATTAAACTACCAATTCGCCAAAAACGAACAAACCCGAAGTTATCATGAAATCAAAAATAACTTTTTGTTGGCTCGATTCCAATCGAATTAGATTAGCAATTCGCCAAAATGAACAAACCCAAATTTATAATGAAATCAACACCCACTTTTCATTGGCTCAATTCCAATCGAATTAGACTAGCAATTTGCCAAGAAACAAACAAACATGAAGTTATTCAGGAATCAAAAACCACATTTCATTGGCTCGATTCCAATCGAATTAGTCTCGTTATTCGACAAAAATTAACAAACCCGAGGTTATCATGAATTCAAAAAACACTTTTCATAGGCTCAATTCCAATCGAATTAGACTTGCAATTAGCCAAGAAACGAAAAAACATGAAGTTATTAAGAAATCAAAAACCACTATTCATTGGCTCGATTCCAATCCAATTAGTCTAGCTATTCGGCAAAAAGGAACAAACTCGAAGTTATCATGAAATCAAAAACCACATTTCATAGGCTCAATTCCAATCGAATTAGACTAGCAATTTGCCAAAAGCGAAAAAACCTGAAGTTACCATGAAATCAAAAACAACATTTCATTGGCTCGATTCCAATCGAATTAGACTAGCAATTCGCAAAAAACGAAAAACCCCAAAGTTATCTTAAAATCGAAAATCACTTTTCATTGGGTCATTTCCAATCGAATTAGTCTAGCTATTCGTAAAAAATGAACAGACCCGAAGTTATCTTGAAACCAAAAACTGCAATTCATTGGCTCGATTCCAATCGATTTAGACTAGCAATTCGCCAAAAACGAACAAACCCGAAGTTATCATGATATCAAAACCCACTTTTCATTCATTCGATTCCAATCGAATTAGTCTAGCTATTCGCTAAAAATGAACCAACTCGAAGTTTTTATGTAATCAAAAGTCACTTTTCATTAGCTCGATTCCAATCGAATTAGTCTAGCTATTCTCCAAAAATGAATAAACCCAAAGTTATCATGAAATCAAACCCCACATTTCATTGGCTCGATTCCAATCGAATTAGACTAGTAATTCGCGAAGATACGAAAATTGATGAAGTTATCAAGAAATCAAAAACCACTTTTCAATGGCTTGATTCCAATTGATTTAGTCTAGCTATTCGCCAAAATCGAACAAACCCGAAGTTATCATGAAATCAAAAACCACATTTCATTAGCTCGATTCCAATCGAATTCCACTAGCAACTTGCCAAAAATGAACAAACCCGAAGCTATCATGAAAGCAAAAACCACATTTCATTGGCTTGATTCCAATCGAATTAGACTAGCAATTCGTCAAAAACAAACAAACCCGAACTTATCATGAAATCAAAAACTACTTTTCATTGGCTCGATTCCAATTGAATTAGACTAGCAATTCGCCAAAAAATGAACAACCCCAAAAGTTATCTTAAAATCGAAAACCACTTTTCATTGGCTCGATTCCAATCGAATTGCACTAGTAATTCGCCAAAAATGAACAAACCCCGTAGTTATCATGAAATCAAAAGCCAATTTTCATTGGCTCGATTCAAATCGAATTAGACTAGCAATTCGTCAAAATGAACAAACCAGAATTTATCATGAAATCAAAACCCACTTTTCATTGGCTTAATTCCAATCGAATTAGACTAGCAATTAGCCAAGAAACGAAAAAACATGAAGTTATTAAGAAATCAAAAATCACTTTTCATTGGCTCAATTCCAATCGAATTAGTCTAGCTATTCGCCAAAAAGGAACAAACCCGAAGTTATCATGAAATCAAAAACCACATTTCATTGGCTCGGTTCCAATCGAATTAGACTAGAAATTCACCAAAAGCGAACAAACCCGAAGTTATCATGAAATCAAAAACCACATTTCATTGGCTCAATTCCAATCGAATTAGACTAGTAATTCGCCAAAAATGAACAAACCCAAACTTATCATGAAATCAAAAGCACTTTTCATTGGCTCGATTCCAATTGAATTGGACTAGCAATTCGCCAAAAAACGAACAACCCCAAAGTTATCTTAAAATCGAAAACCACTTTTCATTGACTCAATTCCAATCAAATTCCATTAGTAATTCGCCAAAAATGAACAAACCCGAAGTGATCATGAAATCAAAAGCCAATTTTCATTTGCTCGATTCCAATCGAATTAGACTACAATTCGCCAAAATGAACAAACCCGAATTTATAATGAAATCCCCACTTTTCATTAGCTCAATTCCGATCGAATTAGACTAGCAATTCGCCAAGAAATGAACAAACATGAAGTTATTAAGAAATCAAAAATCACTTTTCATTGGCTCGATTCCAGTCGAATTAGTCTAGCTATTCGACAAAAATGAACAAACTCGAGGTTATCATGAATTCAAAATCCACATTTCATAGGCTCAATTCCAATCGAATTAGACTAGCAATCAGCTAAGAAACGAAAAAACATGAAGTTATTAAGAAATCAAAAATAACTTTTCATTGGCTCGATTCCAATCGAATTGGTCGATCTATTCGCCGAAAAGGAACAAACTCGAAGTTATCATGAAATCAAAAACCACATTTCATAGGCTCAATTCCAATCGAATTAGACTAAGCAATTTGCTAAAAGCGAAAAAACCCGAAGTTATCAAGAAATCAAAAACAACATTTCATTGGCTCGATTCCAATCGAATTAGACTAGCAATTCGCCAAAAACGAACAAACTCGAAGTTATCATGATATCAAAACCCACTTTCTATTCATTCGATTCCAATCGAATTAGTCTAGCTATTCGCTAAAAATGAAACAACCCGAAGTTTTATTGAAATCAAAAGTCACTTTTCATTGGCTCGATTCCAATCGAATTAGTCTAGCTATTCTCCGAAAATGAATAAACCCTATGTTATCATGAAATCAAACCCCACATTTCATTTGCTCGATTCCAATCGAATAAGACTAGTAATTCGCGAAGATACGAAAATTGATGAAGTTATCGAGAAATCAAAAATCACTTTTCATTGGCTCGATTTCAATCGAATTAGTCTAGCTATTCGCTAAAAATGAACAAACCCAATTTTATCATGAAATCAAAAACCACATTTCATTGGCTCGATTCCAATCGAATTAGACTAGAAATTTGCCAAAAGCGACCAAACCCGAAGTCATCATGAAATCAAAAACCACATTTCATTGGTTCAATTCCAATTGAATTAGACTAGCAATTCGCCAAAAACAAACAAACCCGAACTTACCATGAAATCAAAAGCCACTTTTCATTGGCTCGATTCAAATCGAATTAGACTAGCAATTCACCAAAAAATGAAAAATCCCAAAAGTTATCTTAAAATCGAAAACGACTTTTCATTGGCTCGATTCCAATTGAATTACACTAGTAATTCGCCAAAAATGAACAAACCCGTAGTTATCATGAAATCAAAAGCCAATTTTCATTGGATCGATTCCAATCGAATTAGACTAGCAATTCGCCAAAATGAACAAACCAGAATTTATCATGAAATCAAAACCCACTTTTCATTGGCTGAATTTCAATCAAATTAGACTAGCAATTAGCTAAGAAACGAAAAAACATGAAGTTATTAAGAAATCAAAAACCACTTTTCATTGGCTCGATCTCAATCGAATTAGTCTAGCTATTCACCAAAAAGGAACAAACTCAAAGTTATCATGAAATCAAAAACCACATTTCATAGGCTCAATTCCAATCGAATTAGACTAGCAAGTTGCCAAAAGCGAAAAAACCCGAAGTTATCACGAAATCAAAAACAACAATTCATCGGCTCGATTCCAATCGAATTAGACTAGCATTTCGCCAAAAACGAACAAACCCGATGTTATCATGAAACCAAAAATGACTTTTCATTGGCTCGATTCCAATCGAATTAGACTAGCAATTTACCTCGAAACGAAATAACATGAAGTTATTAAGAAATCAAAAACCACTTTTCATTGGCTCGATTCCAATCGAATTAGTCTAGCTATTCGCCAAAAACGAACAAACCCGAAATTATCAAGAAATCAAAACCCACATTTCATATGCTCAACTCCATTCGAATTAGACTAGCAATTCGCCAGAAACGAACAAATCGGAAGTCATCATGAATTCAAAAACCACATTTCATTGGCTCAATTCCAATCAAATCAAACAAGCAATTCGCCAAAAACGAACAAACTCGAACTTATCATGAAATCTAAAAACACTTTTCATTGGTTCAATTCCAATCGAATTAGACTAGTAATTCCCCAAAAAGAACAAACCCGAAGTTATCATGAAATAAAAAGCCACTTTTCATTGGCTCGATTCCAACAGAATTAGTATAGCTATTCACCAAAAAGGAACAAACCCGAAGTTGTCTTGAAATCAATAACAACATTTCATTGGCTTGATTCCATTCGAATTAGACTAGCAATTCGCTAAAAACGAACAAACCCGAAGTTATCATGAAATCAAAAATCACTTTTGATTGGCTCGATTGTAATCGAATTAGACTAGCAATTCACCAGAAATAAACAAACCCGAAGTTATTATGAAATCAAAAACCACATTCCATTTGCTCAATCCTAATCGAATTAGACTAGCAAATCACCAAAAATGAACAAATCGGAACCTATCATGAAATCAAAAATCACTTTTCATTGGCTCGATTCCAATCAAATTAGACTACCAATTCACAAAAAATGAACAACCTTAAAGTTATCTTAAAATCGAATTACACTAGCAATTTGCCAAAATCGAACAAACCTGACGTTATCTTTAAATCAAAAACCACTTTTCATTGTCTCGATTCCAACCGAATTACACTAGCAATTCTCCAAAATTGGACAGACCCGAAGTTATCATGAAATCAAAAGCCACTTTTCATTAGCTCGATTCTAATCGAATTAGACTAGCAATTTGCAAAAACGAACAAACCTGAAGTTATCATAGAATCAAAACCCACTTTTCATTCGTTCGATTCCAATCGAATTAGACTACCAATTCGCCAAAAACAAACAACCCAAAAATTATCTTAAATCGAAAACCATTTTTCGTTGAGTCGATTCCAGTCGAATTTGCCTAGCAATTTGCCAAAAACGAACAAAATCGAAGTTATCATGTGATCAAAAGCTACTTTTCATTGGCTCGATTCCAATCGAATTGGACTAGCAATTCGCCAAAACGAACAATACTGAAGTTATAATGAAATCAAAACCCACTTTTCATTGGCTCGATTCCAATCGAATTAGACTTGCAATTCGCCAAGAAACAAAGAAACATGAAGTTATCATGAAATCAAAAACCACTTTTCATTGACTCGATTCCAATCGAATTAGTTTAGCAACTTGCTGCAAACGAATAAACCCGAAGTTATTAGGAAATCAAAAACCACATTTCATTGGCTCGATTCCAATCGAATTAGACTAGCAATTTGCCAAAAAACAAACAAACCCGAACTTATCATGAAATCAAAAACAACTTTTCATTAGCTCGATTCCAATCGAATTAGATTTGAAATTCGCTAAAAATGAACAAACCCGAAGTTATCAAGATATCAAAATCCACTTTTCATTCATCCGATTCCAATCGAATTAGTCCAGCTATTCGCTAAAAATGAACCAACCCGAAGTTTTCATGAAATCAAAAGCCACTTTTCATTGGCTCGATTCCGATCAAATTAGTCTAGCTATTCTCCAAAAACAAATAAACCCGATGTTATCATGAAATCAAACCCCATATTTCGATGGCTTGATTCCAATCGAATTGGACTAGCAATTCGTGAAGAAATGAAAAATGATGAAGTTATCAAGAAATCAAAAAACAACTTTTCATTGGCTCGATTCCAATCGAATTAGACCAGCTATTGGCCAAAAATGAACAAACCTGAAGCTATCATGAAATCAAAAACCACATTTCATTGGCTCGATTCCAATCGAATTAGGCTAGAAATTCGCCAAAAGCAAGCAAACCCGAAGTTATCATGAAATAAAAAAACACTTTTCATTGGCTCAATTCCAATCGAATTAGACTAGTAATTCCCCCAAAAGAACAAACCCGAAGTTATCATGAAATAAAATGCCACTTTTCATTGGCTCAATTCCAATAGAATTAGTCTAGCTATTCATCAAAAAGGAACAAACCCGAAGTTGTCTTGAAATCAATAACAACATTTCATTGGCTCGATTCCATTCGAATTAGACTAGCAATTCGCCAAAAAGGAACAAACCCGAAGTTATCATGAAATCAAAAATCACTTTTCATTGGCTTGATTCCAATCGAATTAGACTAGCAATTCACCAGAAACGAACAAACCTGAAGTTATCATGAAATCAAAAACCACATTCCATTTGCTTAATCCTAATCGAATTAGACTAGCAAATCACCAAAAATGAACAAATCGGAACCTATCATGAAATCAAAAACCACTTTTCATTAGCTAGATTCCAATCGAATTAGACTACCAATTCACGAAAAACGAACAACCCCAAAGTTATCTTAAAATCGAATTACACTAGCAATTCGCCAAAATCGAACAAACCTGACATTATCTTAAAATCGAAAACCACTTTTCATTGTCTCGATTCCAACCGAATTACACTAGCAATTCCCCAAAATCGAACAAACCCGAAGTTATCATGAAATCAAAAGCCACTTTTCATTAGCTCGATTCCAATCGAATTAGACTAGCAATTCGCAAAAACGAACAAACTCAAAGTTATCATAAAATCAAAACCCACTTTTCATTGGCTCGATTCCAATCGAATTAGACTTGCAATTCGCCAAGAAACATGGAAACATGAAGTTATCATGAAATCAAAATCCACATTTCATTGGCTAGATTCCAATCGAATTAGACTAGCAATTCGCCAAAAGCAAACAAACCCGAAGTTATCATGAAATCAAAAACCACATTTCCTGGGCTCAATTCCAATCGACTTCGACTGGCAATTTGCCAGAAACGAACAAACCCGAACTTATCATGAAATCAAAACCCACTTTTCATTGGCTCGATTCCAATCGAATTAGACTTGCAATTCACCAAGAAACGTAGAAACATGAAGTTATCATGAAATCAAAAACCACATTTCATTGGCTAGATTCCAATCGAATTAGAATAGCAATTCGCCAAAAGCAAACAAACCCGAAGTTATCATGAAATCAAAAACCACATTTCATGGGCTCGATTCCAATTGACTTCGACTAGCAATTCACCAAAAACGAACAAACCCGAACTTATCATGAAATCAAAAACCACTTTTCATTGGCTCGATTCCAATCGAATTAGACTAGCAATTCACCAAAAACGAACAAACCCGAACTTATCATGAAATCAAAAACCACTTTTCATTGGCTCGATTCCAATCGAATTAGACTAGCAATTCACCAAAAAATGAACAACCTTAAAGTTAGCTTAAAATCGAAAACCACTATTCATTGGCTCGATACCAATCGAATTACACTAGTAATTCGCCAAAAACGAACAAACCCGAAGTTATCCTGAAATCAAAAGCCAATTTTCATTGGCTCGATTCCAATCGAATAAGACTAGCAATTCGCCAAAATGAACAAACCCGAAATTATCATGAAATCAAAACCCACTTTTCATCGGCTCAATTCCAATCGAATTAGACTAGCGATTCGCCAAGAAACGAACAAACATGAAGTTATTAAGAAATCAAAAACCACTTTTTATTGGCTCGATTCCAATCGAATTAGTCTAGCTATTTGCCAAAAACGAACAAGCCTGAAGTTATCATGAAATCAAAAACCACATTTCATAGGCTCAATTCCAATCGAATTAGACTAGCTATTCACCAGAAACGAACAAACCCAAAGTTATCATGAAATCAAAATCCACATTTCATTTGCTCGGTCCTAATCGAATTAGACTAGCAAATTGCCAAAAATGAACAAACCCGAAAATATCATGAAATCAAAAATCACTTTTCATTGGCTCGATTCCAATCGAATTAGATTAGCAATTCGCCAAAAATGAACAACCCCAAGTTATCTTAAAATCGAATTACACTAGCAATTCGCCAAAATCGAACAAACCCGACGCTATCTTAAAATCGAAAACCACTTTTCATTGTCGCGATTCCAATCGAATTACACTAGCAATTCTCCAAAATCGAACAAACCCGAAGTTATCATGAAATCAAAACCCACTTTTCGTCGTCTCGATTCCAATCGAATTAGACTAGTAATTCGAAAAAATGAACAAACTCGAAGTTATCATGAAATCAAAACCTACTTTTTCATTCGTTCGATTCAAATTGAATTAGACTACCAATTCGCCAAAAATGAACAACCCCAAAATTATCTTAAAATCGAAAACCACTTTTCATTGGGTCGATTCCAATCGAATTTGGCCAGCAATTTGCCAAAAATGAACAAAATCGAAGTTATCATGAAATCAAAAGCCACTTTTCACGGCTCGATTTAAATCGAATTGGACAAGCAATTCACCAAAACGAACAATACTGAAGTTATCATGAAATCAAAACCCACTTTTCATTTGCTAGATTCCAATCGAATTAGACTTGCAATTCGCCAAGATAAGAAAAAACATGAAGTTAGCAAGAAATCAAAAACCACTTTTCAATGGCTCGATTCCAACCGATTTAGTCTAGTTATTCGCCAAAAACGAACTGATCTGAAGTTATCATGAAATCGAAAACTACATTTCATTGGCTTGATTCCAATCGAATTACACTAGCAACTCACCAAAAATGAACAAATCCGAAGTTATCATGAAATCCAAGACCACATTTCATTAGCTCGATTCCAATCGAATTAGACTAGCAATTCGCCAAAAACGAACAAACCCGAACTTATCATGAAATCAAAAACCACTTTTCATTGGCTCGATTCCAATCGAATTAGACTAGCAATTCGCCAAAAACGAACAAACCCGAACTTATCATGAAATCAAAAACCACTTTTCATTGGCTCGATTCCAATCGAATTAGACTAGCAATTTGCCAAGAAATGAAAAAACATGAAGTTATCAAGAAATCAAAAATCACTTTTCATTGGCTCGATTCCAATCGAATTAGTCTACATATTCGCCAAAAATGAACAAACCCGAAGTTATCATGAAATCTAAAACCACATTTCATTGGCTAGATTCCAATCGAATTAGACTAGCAATTCGCCAAAAGCAAACAAACCCGAAGCTCTCATGAAATCAAAAACCACATTTCATGGGCTCGATTCCAATCGAATTAGACTAGCAATTTGCCAAAAAATGAACAACCTTAAAGTTATCTTAAAATCGAAAACCACTATTCATTGGCTCGACACCAATCGAATTACACTTGTAATTCGCCAAAAACGAACAAACCCGAAGTTATCTTGAAATCAAAAGCCAATTTTCATTGGCTCGATTCCAATCGAATTAGACTAGCAATTTGCCAAAATGAACAAACCCGAATTTATCATGAAATCAACACCCACTTCTCATCGGCTCAATTCCAATCGAATTAGACTAGCAATTCGCCAAGAAACGAACAAACATGAAGTTATTAAGAAATCAAATACCACTTTTCATTGGCTTGATTCCAATCGAATAAGTCTAGCTATTTCCCAAAAATGAACAAACTCGAGGTTATCATGAAATAAAAAACCGCATTTCATAGGTTCAATTCCAATTGAATTAGAATAGCAATTCGCTAAGAAACGAAAAAACATGAAGTTATTGAGAAATCAAAAACCCCTTTTCATTGGCTCGATTCCAATCGAAATAGTCTAGCCATTCGCCAAAAATGAACAAACTCGAAGTTATCATAAAATAAAAAACCACATTTCATAGGCTCAATTCCAATCGAATTAGACTACCAATTCGCCAAGAAAAGAACAAATATGAAGTTATTAAGAAATCAAGTACCACTTTTCATTGGCTTGATTCCAATCGAATAAGTCTAGCTATTTCCCAAAAATGAACAAATCCGAGGTTATCATGAAATCAAAAACGGCATTTCATAGGCTCAATTCTAATTGAATTAGACTAGCAATTCACTAAGAAACGAAAAAGCATGAAGTTATTAACAAATCAAAAGCCACTTTTCATTGGCTCGATTCCAATCGAATTAGTCTAGCCATTCGCCAAAAATGAACAAACTCGAAGTTATCATGTAATCAAAATCCACATTTCATAGGCTCAATACCAATCGAATTAGACTAGCAATTCGCCAAAACCGAAAAATCCGAAGTTATCATGAAATCAAAAACAACATTTCATTAGCTCGATTCCAATCGAATTAGACTAGCAATTTGCCAAAAATGAAAACCCCACAGTTATCTTAAAATCGAAAACCACTTTTCATTAGCTCAATTCCAATCAAATTAGTCTAGCTATTCGTAAAAACGAACAGACTCGAAATTATCTTGAAATCAAAAATAGCAATTTATTGGCTCAATTCCAATCGAATTAGACTAGCAATTTGCCTAGAAACGAAAAAGCATGAAGTTAATAAGAAATCATAAACCACTTTTCATTGGCTCGATTCCAAACGAACAAACCCGAAATTATCATGGAATCAAAACCCACATTTCATAGGCTCAATTCCAATCGAATTAGACTAGCAATTCGTCAAAAACGAACAAATCCGAAGTTATCATGAGATCAAAAACCACATTTCATTGGCTCGATTCCAATCGAATCAAACTAGCAATTCGCCAAAAACGAACAAACTCGAGCTTATCATGAAATCAAAAACCACTTTTCTATGGCTCAATTCCAATCGAATTAGACCAGCAATTCGCCAAAAAGAACATGTTGGGAATCTACTTATACATGCACAGCGGAATTTTAAATAATTTTCGATTCCCACCAAAAATCGCCTTTGTGTTTAGATAGAAATTGTGATAAGATTGTACCTTTTCCAGATCTGCAATCTTTTTTTTTCTTTTCGTTCCATCAACCTTGATTCGCCACCACAACTGTCCAATTGTCCAGCCCCCAACAGTGATCCACACAGAGAATATGATTGCAGCCTCTAGGGTTTTCTCTTGTGCCAGCAAGAATAATGAAAACCTTAATGGGCCTCAAACCCTAGTTATGTATTTATATAAACCCAAACAGGCTCGGCCCGGTCCGGTCCAATAATTAATTAATCCAATTAATTAAACCCAGTCCGTGAATTAATTAATCCAATTAATTAATTCGAAAATATAAATAACAAATCCAATTAATTAATTTATCCAACGATTGTTAAATTAACCAATTGGCAATTTGCAATCTTCCAATTCTCTTTTGTGTGCAACCCATTAGGTTCCCGACCACGATGCCTAACGACGTGAAATATTATTTTGATCTAATCAAAATTGATAAATTAAAATACCCTTTTAATTTATCGTCAATTCACACTCGTCGTCCCTGATTGACATCTAGCAATGTGTCAGGGCAATACATGTGACGGGAAATGTCACGTGGTATGACAAAACCAAATTCGTTCGTTTACCGTGAAACTATAATCCCTTCGTCAATATGATCCGATCAATTACGAGATATGGAATTGTGTCAATCTCGATCATCGATCATATCTTTCACTCTACTATTAAGTCAATATAAATCAAAAACTCCTTTTCGACTTACGAGTACACCTTGGCCAAGGATTTCATCATTGACTTAATTAAATGAAACGCAAATCATAATCTCCTACTATCTAAGAGTGACGAATCCTTTATTGATCAATCACAACCTTCATACGATTCTTGACGTACCCGAACGATGTCGTATTAGCGGGCCTTTTCAGAGCAACATCCAACACCGCCAAAGTATGACTGTCTTCATATAAGGTACCATGACGACCTCAAGTCAAAGGACCAATTTCACTACCAAACGTTAGAGATTAACCACCGACACTCAGATAGTTATCCATGTGGAATCTCTCGACGGGTCTCCAATGTTTTGTTCTATAACAAACATCCACGTGTTCATTTAAGTGTCACCACACTTTAACTTGTGAGATCAGCTACTTACTTCACAAGTAAGAAATGCTACACGTGATGGTCTATCCATAATAACGATATCCGTATCTCGTTATTACTTACGACCACGGATGATTTAAGATTCAATCAGATGTAATTCGTATCTCACAATCACAACTCCTTATGATTAACAAATTACAAATATTTGAATCTACGGACTCTATTATTTATTTAATTGTCTATTAATTAAATAATAGATCTGTCATTTAATTGCATTAATTATATATAAAAGTATTTATGTCCAAAGTTGATTGGACCTAGGGCATAATACTTACAGAACAAACCCGAAGTTATCATGAAATCAAAAGCCACTTTTCAGTGGCCCGACTCCAATAGAATTAGTCTAGCTATTCGCCAAAAATGAACAAACCCGAAATTATCATGAAATCAAAAATCACTTTTCATTGGCTCGATTCCAATCGAATTAGACTAGCAATTCGCCAAAAATGAACAACCCCAAAGTTATCTTAAAATCAAAAACCACCTTTCATTGGCTCGATTCCAATCCAATTACACTAGCAATTCGCCAAAAATGAACAAATCCGAAGTTATCATGAAATCAAAAGTCACTTTTCATTGGCTCGATTCCAATTGAATTGGAATAGCAATACGCCAAGATGAACAAACCTGAAGTTATCATGATATCAAAACCCACTTTTCATTCATTCGATTCCAATCGAATTAGTCCAGCTATTCGCCAAAAATGAACAAACCCAAAGTTTTCACGACATCAAAAACCACATTTCATCGGCTCGATTCCAGCCGAATTAGACTAGCAACTCGCCAAAAATGAACAAACCTGAAGTTATCATGAAATCAAGAGTCACTTTTCATTAGCACAGTCCTAATCGAATTAGACTTGCAATTTGCCAAAAACGAACAAACCAGAAGTTATCGTGAAATCAAAAGCCACTTTTCATTGGCTCGATTCCAATCGAATTAGTCTAGCTATTCACCAAAAATGAACAAACCCGAAGTTATCTTGAAATTGAAAACCGCATTTCATTGGCTCGATTCCAATCGAATTAGTCTAGCTATTCACCAAAAACGAATAAACCCGAAGTTATCTTGAAATCGAAAACCGCATTTCATTGGCTCGATTCCAATCGAATTAGACAAACAATTTGCCAAGAAACAAAAACTCATGAAGTTATCAAGAAATCAAAAACCACTTTTCATTGGCTCGATTCCAATCGAATTGGTCTAGCTATTCGCCAAAAAAAGAACAAACCCAAAGTTATCATAAAATAAAAAACCACATTTCATTGGCTCCATTCCAATCGAATTAGACTAGCAATTCGCCAAAAGCAAACAAAACTGAAGTTATCATGAAATCAAAAACCACATTTCATTGGCTCGATTCCAATCGAATTAGACTAGCAATTCGCCAAAAATAAACAAACCCAAACTTATCATGAAATCAAAAGCCACTTTTCATTGGCTCGATTCCAATCGAATTAGACTAGCAGTTAGGCAAAAAACGAACAGCCCCAAGGCTATCTTAAAATCGAAAACCACTTTTCATTAACTCGATTCCAATCGAATTAGTCTAGCTATTCGTCAAAAATGAACTGACCCGAAGTTATCTTGAAATCAAAAACTGCATTTCATTAGCTCGATTCCAATCGAATTTGACTAGCAATTCGCCAAAAACGAACAAACCCGAAGTTATCATGAAATCAAAAATCACTTTTCATTGGCTCGATTCCAAT